>NC_080485.1:495000-747500 GCF_030265055.1 Doryrhamphus excisus
CCAGAATATACCACCGGGATCGACCAGGGAAGTCATATCGATTGGGATTGACAGGTTGGAGAAACCCTGCCATCGCTGGGAAAAACCTAAACTGGAAATGAAAACTCGGAGAACCACTGAGTGATGAGTAGCCGTGACGTTCTTGTTGAGGTGAAACATGGCTTTGGGCATGCTGGGAATGTTGCTCCAAGATGGCTTCACTGTCTGGAACTCATGACCGTCTTTCCAGATCCATCCCCAAATGTTCTTCACTGGATGTAGATGAGGGGAAAACGCTGGATGGTCCAGAAGAGTCAGCAGATTCCTCTGGAAGAAGTCCTTTACCACACAGACCAGGGCCTTCAGTCATGAACATCTCCACATAGCCGTTTGACGCCCCTGTGCAACCTGAAGCTCCATTGTTCCATTGAAGGATGATGATGGTGGAAAAGGGAGAAGAACACGTTCACCTTTCACCGGGTGGTCCCATGTCTTTTGGCATCAGGAGATGATGACAGTGTGGACACCTGACACTAAACCACATTCAGTCCAGATCTTCAGCAACATTTGACCTTGTAAGGCACTCATCTTGGACTTATCTTCACTTGAAGGCTTCTTTGCCGTACATTCCTCACTCTGATAGTCTCTGTCCCGTTTCTCGAGATCTTCTTAGAGGCTCCTTAACGTTTTGACCAGGAGTCAATAAGACCGGTATCTTCTCTTCATGGTCTACATTTACCAGGTGGACATGACCCTCATATCTCCTCGTGTCATCCTGAACCTCCAGCTCTCTTTTGCCCCCCCTTCCTCAACATGAATGACACTTCAGCTACTGATATGCTGAAGACACCTACGCTCGTGAAGATGCTGAAGAGCAATGACCTCCAGCCTCAGCTGACCCGAGAGCTCCTCCTTCGCCAGAATAAAACACCTCGTGGTGGAATGACGCTGGCGTCGGCTTCCTGCGTGTGAAGGTCCTCCCTGGCAGCGTTAGGAAGGTCGTTGGCGAGATGAATGCATCCCTGCTCCGCTTTGCTGCGCCGTGGAGCGCCGCCGTGTGCAGAACAGCATCGCCTCCTGATTATTGAATTTTTATGGCGGGGTAATTAATTGCAGATTCCCTGTTTTGTTCTATTTCTTCCTCTCTGACATTTTAATTCCGACAAAAAGCCGGCGTCTCCACGCGGTCCTCGCTGGGAAGCTAATGGCCTATAAAGCTGGGTGACTTATGGATACGGCGGAGACTTCACTTCGCCAATCATTGTTTGAAACCTTGCTGATCACACAGAATTTAGCCCCCCCCACCCCCGGTGTCCCCCCCCCCCTCCCCGCCGCCGCCTCATCCTCGCCTTCCCTCCGCAACCTCCTGAATTCATTTCTTGTCAATTAAAGCGCAGCTCCGGCGTCCCATCGGAAGAATGGGAATACATCAATGTGTCATCCGCCCGGAATTCATTATTGGACGCGGCCCGGCAACTTTTCCAAAGCGGCGTTGGAGCCATTATTCCTTAAAGACGATTGTCATTACTTGACCGGGCAGGCCAACGTCCTTGGCTTGCATTGCAGGCGCCGCCTTTCAGGGCGGGGGGGAATCAATCGTAGCGCCGGGTGACAGACGCCATATCTCACGGCAGACAGCTTTGAATGCTTATATCAAATCAGAATCCTTTGGCGGCACGCGGGACATTAGTTACCCTGCTGTCAGGAACACGTGTCTCCGGGAGGGGGGGCGGGGGGGGGGGCAGTTTGTTTTGCTCGGCCGCTAAATTGTCCTTCAGTTGTGTGCTCCTACTTTTGACAAAGTCTCCGCTTTGCTTAGTAAAAACTAAGAGCGCTGCGGAAAAAAATATCATCGCTTTTTTGAATTTATGAATGAATAAGTCATTGCTCTTTTGTGGTTTTTATGACTCAATACTATTCATATTTAAGCACTTTTTATGTATTTGTTTTCTAATTAAACCATTTCCAAACATCCATCCATCCATTTTCTACCGCGTATCCTCACTAGGGCGGGGCTATGCTGGAGCCTATCCCAGCTGTGTTGGGGCGAGATGCCGATGTTTTTCTAAACCCCAACGGCCGACCCCAACAAAGTGTGCGTACGTCTTTTAGAGCTGCACATGCGAGCAGACACGTAGTTCAGGTCTGCATGTGAACATTCATTCATTCATTCATTTTCTACCGCTTTTTCCTCACGAGGGTCACGGGGGGTGCTGGAGCCAATCCCAGCTGTCTTTGGGTGAGAGGCGGGGTCCACCCTGGACTGGTCGCCAGCCAATCACAGGGCACATATAGACAAACAACCATTCACACTCACATTCATACCTATGGACAATTTGGAGTGGCTAATTAACCTAGCATGTTTTTGGAATGTGGGAGGAAACCGGAGTACCCGGAGAAAACCCACGCATGCACGGGGAGAACATGCAAACTCCACACAGAGATTAGCTGAGGGTGGAATTGAACCCTGGTTTCCTAGCTGTGAGGTCTGCGCGCTAACCACTAGACCGCTGTGCCGCCCTGCATGTCAACATAAATAAATGTAAATATTCCATGTTGGTAAATAAATTCTTATTTTGATGTCCAACAACCCCTTTTTCTGTTGTTTACTTTGGTATCGTTTAGTGGTTGACCCCCCACCCCCCCCCCACCCCCGATAGCGTGACCCGGGGGGTCCCGCCCCACTATTTGAGGGGCGCTGGTATATTTGTGTTGATATTTTAGCTGCCTACTTGTGTCAACGTGAAAGTTATTCTTTTCTGTTGTTCTCCCTTTTTTAGTCAGGAACTGATATTTCCCTGAAACTAGTTCGACTGCTGATCCAAAAGAATGGAAAAATGTCGAACTTTTATCATCATCCTTCTTTTATTGGTTCCATGTCGCCGTGTGCTTTGGAGGATCCGTCCACATGCTCCAAAATGGCGGCCTCCGAAGGGGGTGTCTTTGGGAAACGTCCCGGGGGGGGGGGGTGAGAGTCCATGTCGGGGTCCATTTCTCATCACATCACGGTGATCTTATTGTTATTATGGAGTATTTTCCACCCCTGAAAAGTACATCCAATGTGTACTTTATCCTTAAACATTACAAATGCGGTGCTTCCCAGCTAATAAAATCTATCCCGACGCAATAAATCACAAAGTCTTCCCCGGAAGAGTTTTAGCATGGAGAAGTTGGCTTCGGCCGCAGAGAGGAGAAGATGTTGACATCGAGGATATGAAATTGTGTTCCTCAGCGAAGAGTAATCACTCTTGTCTTCCTCGGCTGCTTTAATATTCGTCCACAGGATATTCATCCCGGAGTGTTTATCATTCCTCTTTTGCCTATCTCCTCATCACGGCGCCCTTTTGTGCTGCGTCAGCGCAAGCGTGCGCACAAGCCATCAGTCCCACCAGCGGACCCCCCCCTACTCCTCCTCGCCGCGCAATCTCGGCGCCCGGGTAATGGCCGATGCAGTCGCCATATTTCAGCCCTAATTGGGTTGGCGCTCCGCAGCCAATTTGGGGGGGGGGGGGTAGTTTGGGGAAGGGAGGGCCGTTGTTAGGAATGTTGTTGTCTGCTGCGCCGCCAGCCAGGTGTGGCGTGTAATTGCCGCCGAATGAGAAGCGCCGCTCGCCGGCGGCCGGCGGCTTTGTTTTATTCACAACAGCGTTTTCCGGGCTCGGTGATCCCAGCCCACCGGAGCGCTTTGTGGGAGCGCACCCCGAATGACGCTCTTTATTTCCAAGCGGAAGACGGAGCATCGCTCGGAAGGGAAGACGCGCCGTGTGACCTTGCACGCCGCCGCTCCTTAGAGCCGGGATCTATGGCGGCCATTTTCTCCGGAGCCGGTGGTGAAGAAGCAAAGAGATGTTAATGTCAGCCGCTGTCGCCTTAACACTCAATAAAGGGCGGCCATTGGGCGCCTCCGCTCTGCCAGTCGATTGGCCGTCTAATGAGGAGAGGCCCCGCCATCACTCTCCCAGATTCACTGGTGTTTGCCTTCCACCGGAGGCTCCGCCGCCGTAATCATTCCAAGTGGATAAATGTTTTCCCGATAACAAGCTGAAATAACCTGTCAGGCTGAAGTTGATGCGGACAAGAGGAATCGCGCAATTAGCCATCAGCGGGAATTTATTCTCCGAGCGGGAGATACCGGGCAGGAGGAGCTTTTCCTGCCTGGCAAATATCGAGGCCGCCTCGCTCGCATGCGCGCCTTCTTCCGCATCCCCTCGTCATCGGCCCCAGGATCAACGCCTGCGAAAGCAGCGACTGGTGGTCTGGAAATGACGCTAGCTAGCAGACAACCCGTGTTGGAATGCCGAAATATGTGGAACGCTGAGGACTGACCCAGCAAGCGGCTCCTATGCTACTGTGCTACCTATGCTACCTATGCTGCCTATGCTACTATGCTACCTATGCTACTATCCTACCTATGCTACCTATGCTACCTATGCTACCGATGCTACTATGCTACCTATGCTACTATACTACCTATGCTACCTATACTATCTATACTACCTATGCTACTATGCTACCTATGCTACTATTCTACCTATGCTACTATGCTACCTATGCTACTAAGCTATCTATGCTACCTATCCTACTATGCTACCTATGTGACCTATGCTACTATGTTATCTATGCTACCTATGCTACTATGCTATCTATGCTACCTATGCTACTATGCTATCTATGCTACCTATGCTACTATGCTAGTATGTTACTATGTTACTATGCTACAATGCTACTTATGCTACTATGCTACCTATGCTACTATGCTACCATGCTACCATGCTATCTATGCTACTTATGCTACTATGCTATCTATGCTACCTATGCTACTATGCTATCTATGCTACCTATGCTACTATGCTAGTATGTTACTATGTTACTATGCTACTATGCTACAATGCTACTTATGCTACTATGCTACCTATGCTACTATGCTACCATGCTACCATGCTATCTATGCTACTATGCTACCTATGCTACTATGCTACTTATGCTACCTATGCTACTATGCTATCTATGCTATCTATGCTACCTATGCTACTATGCTAGTATGTTACTATGTTACTATGCTACTATGCTACATTGCTACTTATGCTACTATGCTACCTATGCTACCATGCTACCATGCTACCTATGCTATCTATGCTATCTATGCTACCATGCTACTATGCTACAGCCTCACAGCAGCCTTTAGAAGTCACGCGTGGCGAGGAACCCATCGGACTTCATCTCCAGGCCGCCGTCTGATTTCGATCCTTGCAGAGAAAATAACATGAAAAGCATCCAATGAATTCTGTCTTTCAAAATCTGGATTAGCTTTGTTAATTGGCACTTTTCCTGCAATAATACGGGAATAAAGGTCTTATTTAAGTATCCTAAAAAGGCAGAGATGACATGGTGTCACACCATTACGCCTTTTCCAGCACATAATGTTACAAGGCACTCTAAAGTTGATTAATAACAAGCACTTTGCTCATAAATAGGTAGCGCTAGCGTGGCTGCTGTAATTAACCTTTAAGTGTGATGGACTTTATCGTATATTGCCCATTCCTATTACTGACCCACATACATCATGGCGCAGCGTTCCTTGCATCTGAGGCCTCCCGGGAGCCTCGGCACGCTAACATGTGTCACATGACATCATATCCCCGCGGGAGCGTGAATGATCTTGTTTTCACGTTTATTTTCTCTGCCGCTCTTGCACAAAATGTATCATTTAAACCATTAGCAGTGGCTAGCTTTTTCATTAGAATAAACGATATCATCTTCTCCCCAGAGGCGCCCGCGAGCCAGCCGGCTGTGAGAATACATTTCACCGACGGGGGAAATATTGAAAGCGGCAACATGCCGACCGGCTAAAGTATTACTTCATTTATACGGCTAATGTATGGCATTGATTCTCCGCAGAGAAAATAAAGGACAACGTATTTTCAGCACCCGCATCATTAAGGTTTAATCATTTAGCCCCGGTTAGCATGATAATAAATATAGCAGGGAAACTGACGTGATGAATGCAATTAAGAAAGGTGGCGCTTCCACACACGTGTAACACGCGTGAGGTGGAGATATGGATCGGACTTGGAGCGACGGGTTGGATGAAGACGAGCGAGGCTCCTCGGGTTACCGGAGCGGCGTTCATCAAAGGTTTTATGGTGTTACGTCATCGCCACCATTTAGCGCCGTTTTCCACCGCTTTGATTTAAAAGCGACAAGATTCCTCTCTGATGGTGTCAAGCCAGCTGCGCTTTATCTTTCTGAATACTTGTCATAGTTTACGTACTCTTAAGTACTAATTACTCTCATGTACCTCATTGACCTACCTGATATTTGACTGCGTTATTAAATACGTAAATACATTTGTATCATAAATACTCCGATTAGTACCTCTATTTCATGAAGCGCTTGTGGTCGTAAAAAAAAAATCGAGTGTCTGTTAGCATCAACAGCTGTGGCTGTAGGCAACCCCCTGATGTCGTTTTTATGAAGTCAAGTAGGATATTTTCTGGGCCATGAGAGTATAAGTCTCATCGGTCAAAAACTGGGCATAGATAATAAAATAAAAGTACAGGAATTAGGGAAGGCTAGTTTGGTGTCCTCCGCCATCACGCGCGTTAATTAGCTAGTGATCATCACGCATGTTATTAGCTACAAACCATCACACACATTAAAACGCTAGTGACCATCATGCGTGTTATTAGCTAGTGATTATCATGCGTGTTATTAGCTAGGAACCATCACGCGTGTTATTATCCCGGGACCATTACATGTGTTAATTAGCTAAGGAGGCATCTTGAACGTCTTCTGTTTCCTGTTTGACCAGCTGCAAACTCCACGTGACTAAAACTCATGTGGTGTCCCCTCATCATGATTGTTATCACTGAAGGATGTTTTGTGAGGGCAGGGTTTTATTTGCTACTATAGCTCATGAAGTTCAGGTGACACCTGGTCCAGGTGTCTTTTGACATGATTTGAATGACGTTCACCTCAACCTTCCCTTTTGACTCCAAAGTCTTTAGTTTTTAGTCAGAAGGCTCTTTATGCCTGAGAACGTTTTGGAAGTTGCTTCTCTCCAACTCTCGTCTGCTTCCAATGAAACCATGGTTAGCTTATAGTTTGTTTCATATGCTAACTAACATGTCGTCTTGATATCAGGACGTAAAATTCGGGTTCTTCCTGCAACGAGCCACCCAAGCGTCGGGTCTCTTTCACTCATTCAGGTCTTCCAGGGAAGAAATGATCTGACCTGAAACGAGCTTTTACTGTTTTACGCTCCAGCACGAGATGAATAAACGCCGCCCTTGAAAAATTGAAAATCAAAGGTATTGAGGAGCTCCGAGGGATTAGAGGTGGCGAGTCCGATACCAAGAGCAGTTTGCTCTTTATGATGTCATTTTCTGGTTTTATGGACGAATCAGATGGTGAAAGCTCAAGTAGGACAGATATGGAATCCAGGTTTGGCTGTAATCCCTCACGCCGTCTTTTTATACTCCAGTGTATAAATCTACCGCTTTGACCCGCGCACTCGCACGTCTATTGACAAGAGCCCGTCTCTTTGGTTCTGAAGAGTGCTAACAGCGCTGGCCGTCCCATTAAACCGTCATGGCTGCCATTCCGCCTGCAGCGGGTAACAGGCTTCCAGCGTCAAGTAACACTCCTACGTGCGAGCCCATGCTCAAATGTGTTCGAGGCCCCGCTGAGTGCGTTTATGCAAGCCGTTAATCACGGCCCCGGCCAGCTGGCGGTAGCCGGGGGGCAGGTGGGCCTGTCAGGTTGGCAGCCTCAATCACGCAGCCCTGAAACCGGAGCCCTGGCGGGTCCGGCGTGGCCCCCGATGCCTCTGGTCCGCCGTGTCAACTGGTGCTTACCCGCTGCTATTTTGACCGATGCCTTGGATGGCATTCAAGAGCGCGGTGGTGGAATCCCAATAAACAGACTGACTGAAATGAAGACATGAGGTTTTATGGCGGGGAGATTAAGCGGATTGGTTGGGAAGTGGATATCTTGGCCCCGCGGTCACGACAAGCGGGAAGAAGGGAAATTCCAGGATTTTATTTGGCGGCGGCAGCAACTATTTTTGATCTGCTGTCCTGATCCCTGACGGGACTGAACCATCGACTTCTCATTCTTCGGTATTGGTACCAAAACCTCCACCGTCCATAGACGACTTCCTTAACGGCAGGGCATCCATATTGGATGAAGTGTTCCTCGCTGTAAGTCAACACTGAAAAGCGTTCTGCCATGCGTGGTCCTGGGGGGGGGGCACTGACAGTAAAACATCTGTTGCCTGCCTTATGAAATGGAGAGGCTTGTTCGGGCCCCCAGATTAGCACCCTGGCCTGGGATGAAGTGTCTTGTTGGCATGCAAGGTCACGAAGGTCAAAGGAAGCACGGCTAGTCTTCATGACCAGGACTCGCTCCATGTCGTTGTTCCCATCAAGCGAGACTTTTACAAACCAAGGCTGACTTCGGTTGGTGCCAGAAACCCCCATCCTCCGCTGCCTTGCGTGTGGGCTGCTTGGCAGTTGACAACAAATTGGTTGCTTCAAGATGCGGCTTGCACCTTTTAAAACGGGCTTGAAAACAAACCAGCTTGGCCTTTCTTGTGTTTCACGCCGTCGTCAAAGTGTCAGGCCCGGGAAGGCGTGGTCTCCTCATCCACTGCGCCAGTAAATTCCCTGCAGAGTACTTTATTTACAGCCATCATGCCCCCCCCCCCCCATCTTGCTTGTAGAAGTCTTTAAGACAACCATTAATTAGGCGGTCTAGTATTCGTGTCTTCCTTTGCTGCCTTTGCTCACCTTTGCAGTTCGGTCCCAAGTTCATCGCCTGAGCTCGGTTTCTCTACGAGTTCTTCATGTTTGTTAGCCCGCCTCATTACACGAGTCCCCATAAAGCTCGGTGCTGACGATTAAATGGCGGCACGCATTGTTTCATGTTGCCCATGTGTTGACACGTAGACCCAGTCGTCTGTTCAGGGCCGTGGTCCTGCAGGCCACATTTGGTCAAATGCCCTTTAGGGCAGCAAGGCAGGACTAGCCAGATGATAGCCACTTGCTATCTATCGCTGGGTTGCAACTACGCCACCTAGAGGCAGTCGGCGTCCCTTCCGAGTCTCGTTGGTCCCAGACCAACTCGGTACCTCAATATGTTTGAATGCAAGTCAGGGAGCAGGGTCAGGGTCAGGGAGCAGGGTCAGGGTCAGGGTCAGGGTCGTTGAAATGGTTTGCTGACTTTGTGAGTGTGCATGGTGTGTTGCATAAAGACATGAAATATGTGAAAGCTCATCTTCTGTGTCAGATGTTGGTCACGTTTGCATGACGTTCTTGTATTTGTCATTAGTGATGTTCTGTTTTTGGGACGCCTGTTCAATAGCAGTCATCCTAAATCCATCCAAGGCTGCGTTGTTCCACACGTTTTCATGACGGTTGAAGAGTAGAAGTGGTTGACATTGTTGGCATCCATATCTCAACACAACTGGTTGTTGCGTTTGCTCATGGGGGGGGGTCCCATTGAAGACTCCTATTTCCATTCAATGGTTTGTTCCATCAGTCCTATCTTTTGTACGAGACCAGGAAGGGACTCCCTGACTGCTTTCCAAACATCTGCTCAAGCGTTCATCCAGCAGATTGGCCTGCAAGGAAAGAAATCTGGGGGGGCGAGGGTGGGGGGTGGGGCGTACAGGTGTTTGTGGCCTGAGCCAGAACACATCAAACCAAAGACCCGGTCCAAATCCACCATAGCACGAGAGAAGTGACTCAGTGCCTGTCTCGCAGATAATAAAACAAGTCTGAAGTTTGCTTAAGGTGCAGTGGGGGGTTGGGGGGGGGTACTTTGGGCGGCGGTGGAGAGAGACCAGGCCGGCGCTCCGTGCAGGGGAAGGTAATTGGATGCATATGGGAGGACGTAAATGAAAGAATTGTGCGAACATCCCAGCGGAATACCTAATGGGGACAGGACAGAAAAGGAAATTAAAAATTATTTGAAGCAGATGGAGCGCTCTTTGACTTTTTCAGGGAAATTTATTAGCGCCGTGAAAGAAACGTGTCTGTTTATTTAGCACGGCCATGAAACCAACGGCCTGCTGAGTTGTGCTTGTGTTACTTTATGACCGCCGGGCCATTAGTCATCATTTACAATGCATTTGTTTATCGATTGGCCGTTTAGCATGATTTATCGCTTCCTGTCGCACTTTATTCTCAATTTCACTCGTTTTGGTTCACCCGTGGAAGAAATCTAAACAAAGTTGGATGACGTGCAGGGCGGCTGTCATTGGAGCCTAATTGTATGACAGCCTTGGCACCTCGCCCTCGTTCATTTCTTCCTGTTATTTCCTCCGTGCCAAACACAATAAAACCTCGCTCAATGTGATCCCGATCATTAGCCCGGTCCTGTTTTCGCGCAAGTCTCGCAAAGACGCTTTAAGGCCACATCGACCCCCCATCCGGCCCCCTTTGGATTATGAGCTCCCCCGAAGAGGACATGTTTGGTTCCTTCATGTTAGCGCCGCTACGTCTTCTGGCTGGCAGCGTCTGGAAGCGTAAAGGTTAGTGTGGATATTAACCCAACACATGCTAGTCGTTTGCAACACGCCATGGAGGGTTTAACAAGCTCGCACTAGAAGAGGGTCAACGTCAGATGCTGACATCGTATACGCGCTGTTGGCACTCGCCCCCCCACGGATGGGGGACGCTGGTTTCAGGCATGAATGCACACCAGGCAACGCTCATTCTTTCCTGCGTCCATCGATTATTTACAGCGTGTGTCATTGCATTCAGAAATGTAAACATACTTCATCATAAATACTTTGATTGATTTCACTCATTTGAACTAAATGTATTCAAATATTGGACATACTGGAAAGTAAACAGGAATCATTAAAAGTAAACTGATGCTAAAACATGCTAACTGTAATTACTTTATTAAAATGCTACACTTAGCATCAACAATCAACAATGCCATGCACTCGCTGAAGAACATATGCTAGTACCCCCCCCCCCCCGCTTATCGCTTGCAGACCCCGCCCTTGAATTTCTGCCAAGTAGGATTTCTGATAGAATCACATAGGAAACATGTTTAGCACCTTGTAAATACATTTTTTTTAACATGATTAGAGCCCTCTAGACATGGACTAACACCCCTATAGTCACCTTTACACTCCTATAATCAATATAGTTGACATAATAAGAGAAAATAAGACATGGCAAACTTGTTTTGCAACTTCTAAATACACTTTTTAACATGATTAGAGCCCT
This sequence comes from Doryrhamphus excisus, assembly GCF_030265055.1. NCBI lineage: Eukaryota > Metazoa > Chordata > Actinopteri > Syngnathiformes > Syngnathidae > Doryrhamphus > Doryrhamphus excisus. The sequence continues at coordinate 506,223 of NC_080485.1, forward strand.
CTAGACATGATATAACACCCCTATAGTCACCTTTACACTCCTATTAGCCAATGTAGTTGACATAATAAGAGAAAATAAGACATGGCAAACCTGTTTTGCAACTTCTAAATACACTTTTTAACATGATTAGAGCCCTCTAGACATGATATAACACCCCTATAGTCACCTTTATACTCCTATTAGCTGATATAGTAGACATAATAAGAGAAAATAAGACATGGAAAACTTGTTTAGCACCTTGTAAATACATTTTTTAACATGATTAGAGCCCTCTAGACATGATATAACACCCCTATAGTCACCTTTACACTCATATTGGCCAATATAGTGGACATAATAGGAGAACATAAGTCAGCTGAGTTCCTTGTTGTTGTTTTTTACTTCTTCTGACACATAATGGTCGGTGGGGAATACTACGTCTTTGGATGAGTCTTCTCAATGCCTAGTATTTGCATTTTACTCCATTTACACATTTTTACATTTAAGCCAAACATTTGTAAGAGATATTTAAAAATTGTTATTTTATGACTATTGTAGTTTACTGTAATTCCAACAGGAAACAGCATGATTTATGAATTCATATATATTTGCTAGAGCGTGATGTGGCGAGGGGTTAGCATACGTGCTGTCGTCCTCCATCAGTAATACACATATAAGACGCCAGGCGTCCCTGCCTCGCCATTTGGTCCACGGCCCCGGGGCCAAAGGTGGGCGGCGTGGTGAGAGTGGTGTGAGCAAAAGCAATTCTCACCTTGAGGTAAACAAGAGAGCTTCCCTGCTGTGCTCGGCGACGCTTGCATCTTCTCGCATCCAAACATCCAACTGGAGCACACGCGGCCACTTAGAGCAGGATTGGATGTCTCCATGACAACACATGAACACAACATCATTTATGGGCCTGCCTTTTCACACCCGAACCTGGCAAAGGTGGACTTTCTCTGGGATGGTGGCCATCGTCCTCAATCCTTCGTCACGCACGAACACGCCCGTCTCTCTTTGCTGTCTTATGAAGATAGAAAAGTAATCGATGCTAACATGTCATACTTGAGTATTGTAGTAGAACTTCCTTCCTGGGTGCATTGATGTCACATAGCAACATAGAAAGGAAGGCTACACCTAGCCTAGTCGCTAGCCGGCTAGTCGCTAGCCGCTGTGGTGTGGCGAGGTGTCACTACGCCAGTAAGGTAGTTCTTGGGTGGAACAATGTGGATAAGAATCATAATAACAATGTGCTTCATATGAAGGAGGTGGAATAGGTGCGTCCCATCACGTGCATTCTTAGCTTTTATCTCTTTGTATATCTTTAGAAGGCACAGGATGTCTCCCATTAGGATTGGGATTCGGATGGCGGTGCACCTTTCCTTCCAAACAAAGCCATTCATGCACAGCAGTCAAACGGGGGGTGGCTTTGGTTTGGGTCCCCGGAACGTGGTGCTCCGCCCCTGGTGTTTATATATGGAGCAGTCAAGCATCAGCGGACTGCGTGCGTTTCATCTGGATCTAAACCCAGAAGGAGCTTTCAAGTGTCAGATGAGCACACGCCGACGGAAACAAACAAAAGCCGTCCCTGACAGCACGGAAGGCTTTGGGTGTCTGCGGAAGCTTTGACATTCGCTGGATTTGACATGTGGTGGAAGAAACAATTGCTTCATTAGCGAGAGGTGAAATAGCTTGAAAAAGGCTGTTTGTTGTGTGGGGAAGGAATTAATATGCTCCAGTTTGCAAATTAGGCCGGCGAATGACAAGATCGTGTGGCAGTGGCGACTGTCTTTCACTGGATTTTGTTGTTGGAGATGGATTTATTGAAATGGAAATGGAGATTAACCTTTTTTTTACTGTAGCGTTTCCATTATCCAGCGAACATCACAGCCACTTTTATGTCATGGTGACCCAAATATGCTCCCCGTAAAAACCACCTCTCAGAACGGGACGGCTTATACGCTCTGTCTTGCCATATTTCAATATTTTCATCCAAATGAGTAAACGTGTCTGGCGTCCTCTCCACCGCCTCCGACCAGGCCGTCACATGACATCGCGGACGTCTCTCCCGAGTCATTTTCTTGGCGTTTTGAACACGCTAATGTGATGAACCTGTCAGTGTCCATCATGTTGGGCTGCACTGTAACTACCGGCGCTCCAGTACGCGGCCATGCAGCCGCACGGCGGCGTGTTTGCCCGCCTGATGATCAATGCACGTGTCATTTGTAACGCACCCGTGAGATTGACGATGGAAGCGCGCTCGCCTTCGCCACCGGTGACCACGGGTGGTGCTTCATCAGCCCGGACGGCTGGGATCAATAGTTGCGTCTCTCAAAGTAGGCTACTATCATCACGCACGTCACCTGCATCGTGCATCAATACTCCCATCAGCCACTTTGATTTATTGGAGTTTTCACATTCGTCTCTTGGTGTCTTCACTGCCTTGATGAAGCAGATTTTTATCTTTTAAAAATGGAAAAATACCCCCTCAAATTATTGCTTTTATTTCCATCATTGGTAACTAATAATAAAAATAAACGTACCAGTTATCATTTTTTATAATTACTGTGGGACACATTCACACAATAATAATAATTATACATAATAATGATGCATACAAATAATAATTCACACAATGTGGCACCCCCGCGACCCTCGTGAGGATAATCAGTAGAAAATGAATGAATGAATGAAACACTGTGCTCTCATGTTAAGTGTTAGCATGCTAATGTTAGCATTGCTAGATGCTAACATTAGCATAGCAGCATTTTTAGCCATTTTCATGAATATTAATATTGACATGTTAAGTGTTAGCATGCTAATGTTAGCATTGCTAGATGCTAACATTAGCATAGCAGCATTTTTAGCCATTTTCATGAATATTAATATTGACAAACAGCACTATCATGCTAGCTTTTACATGCTAATGTTAGCTTTGCATGTTGATGTTTAATCCATTTTTATGAGTATTAACATATGCAGACACCATGCTAGGTGTAGCATTGGTAGCATGCTAACTTTAGCGTAGTGGCATTTTTGGTTATTTAGCATGCTAACATTAGTGGTGCTAACATGGTAAGATTGGCATAGTAGCATTTTGTATGAGTAGAAACCTATTTACTCTTAGTGCTATCATGTCAGGTGTTAGCATGCTAATATTTGCATGGTAGCTTTTAGTTGGCATTTTCAAAAGTATTAACACACACAGACACTTTGCTGTACATGTCTCACATTAGCATGTTAGCATTGTTAGCATGTAGCATTTGACCCGTTTTCATAGTAGAGACTTATCTCGTGCCTTCTTGTTTGTGTTTTTTCCCGCTTCTGTTCAGCGTCTCCAGATATTGCATCCCTCTAGTACATCTAGTACATCTAGTACATGTACATTATGTACATGTATACTCAAACACCGTGATTTCATTCATGAGTAAAATGGATGGCTTTTCCAGAGCGTGTGGTATCAACACATGATGAAGCCGAGCGTCCCATGATGGATGAGAAGCTTACTGTACTTGAACGCGTGTCAGCGGGGGAGCGTGGCCGTGTGGGGAAATGGATGCCAGCGTACTTCCAGCCATCGTGTTAGCCATTAGCCTCCGCTGCCAGAACCCCTAAGAGCAGCTTCTGGAAACACTTTCCCCCCCCGGCCCACTTAGAGCCTCTCCTTGGGGCAGGGAAGAGAAGACACCCTCAGAGGTGGATGTGCTTTTGTTTCCTCCTCTCCCAGGTCTGAACGCTGTAAGAAGTTCAAGATGTGTGTGAGAGGGAGCGGCGAGGAGGACGGGATGGGAGGTGGCGTGGGAGGTGGGAGGGGCGGGGGGTGCGGTGCCAGCAGAAGTGGAGCGTTTGAAGCGCGCCAGTCTGCTTATTACATGTTGATGACTCAGGGTCGTTTGAGCTGTAAGCGGCTGCTGATTTATGGACAGACGCTGAAGTCCTGCGGCCAGCAAGGTGGGGCAGAGTGGGAGATCCCACATCTTTGGATCTTTGCAGCGGGGCCTTAAAGGGGAGAGCGTGGGGCCTTTAGCCTTCCTTCACGCCAAACTGCTTTACATGGCAATTAGCTACGTCCTCGTTTAGTTTGCCCCATCTCCCAGGGTAATGAAAGTCATACATCATCTTCAGGGGCTGCTAATTATCCAGCTCGGTTGCAGGTAACCACAAGAAGGTCCTGTCAGCCAAATATTTATTGCCCGGCCAATAAGCCGCGGTAGAAAAATACTCTCTGAAAGGTTGCCTGTAGCGGCCGCCACACATCCTTGACATGCTTTTTCTTCTGCGGCTGCTTAAAGAGGGATCCGTCCTCAATCCGCATATAAATCACCTCTGGTGGCGCGCTAACAAAATGTTCCGCCAGAGCGAACTCGCGAGTGTTGGAAACCGGAGAAGACAAACATTTCGGGGGTCAGCTTGTCTGTGATGATTTACACGCGTTTGGCTAATGGAGGAAACACAAGCGAGCGCCTGTGCTCAGCCGCACATGCTGACGGCTAAAAACAAGTAGCATATTTATATGTGCTGGACGCTAGCTGGCACGAGACACTCACTTCGCCGGACGGTCGGATTTAACGCGACTCGTAAAATAGGTCTGCTGTAGGTTACACTCTCCTGCAGGACGTGTTGGTGATGTTTAAGACATTTCTATGAGTATTGTGTTGCATGCCAAAGTTAGCATGTTAGCATTGGTAGCATGCTAACTTTAACGTGGTGGCATTTTTGGTTATTTAGCATGCTAACATTAGCGGTGCTAACATGGTAAGATTGGCATTGTAGCATTTTGTATGAGTAGAAACCTATTTACTCTTAGTGCTATCATGTCAGGTGTTAGCATGCTAATATTTGCATAGTAGCATTTTGTTGGCAAGTTTTAACACACACAGACACTTTGCTGTACGTGTCCCACATTGTTAGCATGTAGCATTTTACCTGTTTTCATCAGTAGAGACTTAGCTAAATGCTAACTGGTATCATGCTAGGTATCAATCGTACATCCATTTTTAATTTCGCCACATGCTCGGCTTTGCCTCTTCTGCTTGGACACTCGTGCCTTCCCTGCTTGTTTCTGTTTTTTCCCGCTTCTGTTCAACTCCCGACATTGCATCCATCTAGTACATCTAGTACATCTAGTACATCTAGTACATCTAGTACATCTAGTACATCTAGTACATGTACATTATTTACATGTATAATCAAACACAATGATATGATGGAAAAGACAATGCAGACTCGTAAGAAAACTGCAATGAACAAAATAGATCTGCTATAGGTTACACTCTCCTGCACTCTGTGTGCATGCTAGCAGCCCCGCCTCCACCCACTGACCAAGAGACTGTGTGACTGACGAAGAGGTTGCCAGTAGTTAGCAAGCCGGGGAGCTAACAAGCTAATGAGCTAACCTGTTAGCCTCAAATTGATTTATTCAAAACCTAAGAAGCCAAAGACCTACCACTTCCACATGGAGTGGGAGGAGTTTTTTTCACTCTGTGATGTGGGACATGTCATGGCCGACCTCATGACTTCACGCAGTGTCATTGCTGCCCCCTAGTGGCCAGACTGCTACACATCGCTTGAATGTAATATACTATTATATACCATATACTAGTATTTGTTTCCAAATACTAGACCATAGTGTACCACCCAAAGCCATCATTTATTCATTCATTTCAGAAAGAGTAGATGTAGAGGGACGGCGGTGTCAGGCATCCAGAAGACAGGATGTGATGATATGTAGTACGTGCACAGAGTGAACCCCCTCCTGCCGGACTGGAGGCAGCCATGGCGGTATCAGCACCTCCAGCCCCCCCGACGATGCTCCCGGGGGAGCCACCGTCTCAGCCCAGGTTGGAACTGTACTCCATTTGTGGCGTTCAAGTCGCCATGTTTGGCTTTAGAGGGAGAGCGGTGACGTGAACGCCCCAGGAGCGAGTCCAAGGTGTCGCTGCCATCCCGGCAACGATGCCCCGACATGTTGGCATGTCGGGTCCCGCACACGCCTGTCACCTCCGCAGCCTGATAAGAGATTGTCTCGGCCCGCTGACGGCGGCCCCCGTTCGGCGAGCGCAAAGCCCGGCTTTCCAGCCAGGAGAGCACGCGGGGCGGAGAGCTGGAGGCAAAGAGGAGACTAATTGTCAAGGTTATGCCTCAGAAGATGATTGATGGCAGGCCGGGCCGTCCTGTCAGCCTGTCAGGAGGCAGGAATGTTTAATGTTCTCATTATTGGTTCCGCTGTTGTGTATATTTCTCTGTCAGCGCCACCGAGCCATCTGAACTGCCAAAGCTCTTCAAAGGCCTGCAGGTCATTTATCTTCCCGACGTTCCCAATGCTCAGCCTCAGCTGAGTGCCAGTGATTTGTTATGACTTGAGAGCTGGCTGACAGACAGGCCCTCTGTAAAGGCGGGGGTGGGGGTGTGGGGGGGGGGGGATCCTTTTTGTCACACTATGAAAACATCAATGTTGCCATAATGGGCTACAACTGTCAGGCCGGGCCAGCACCTGACAGTCCCGCCGCCTCGCTAATTTGCAGTCCCGGTGACTTGCACTTTCGCACTCGGTTGCGGTGGCGCTCACAAACGGGACGCCATCTGTTGTTGGCCGCCGCGGGGGGGGGGGGGGCTACGCTAATTGAAGGCGCCTCGTCGTTTCACATTAGCCGTCCTTTCTTCTCGTGCAGGACGCCAGCGATGGAGAGACCAACAGGGGCGATGACAGGGAAGGCCGTCCTCAACGCGGGGGCAAGCCCGCCAAAGGAGGCGGGGCCAGAGCGAGAGAAAAGGTGAGGGAGGAGGAGAGGAAAATCAGATCTTTGTTTCCTTTCCCGGGCCGTGACATGATTAATCGTTTTCTTCTGATCTAATTTTGGAACATGAAAAACAGCACATTTGTCTCGGAGAAAAACGATGCGCGTGCAGATGGAAATTTCGAGCCCGGTGAAAAGAGAAAAGATGAAAGTGAAATTCCACTCCTTAGAACTCATCAGGAGTTGGAGATGATGCTGTCGTCTTAAACGGATGGTGGGACCGATTGGGCGGACCCTCCTCAAATGAATGAATGAATGCTTGACGCCTCTGGGTGCGCCCGGCCTCTGAAGGAATGAATGAATGCCTGACGCCTCTGGGTGCGCCCGGCCTCTGAATGAATGAATGAATGAATGCCTGATGCCTCTGGGTGCGCCCGGCCTCTGAAGGAATGAATGAATGCCTGACGCCTCTGGGTGCGCCCGGCCTCTGAAGGAATGAATGAAAGACTGACGCCTCTGGGTGCGCCCGGCCTCTGAATGAATGAATGAATGCCTGACGCCTCTGGGTGCACCCGGCCTCTGAATGAATGAATGAATGAATGAATGCCTGATGCCTCTGGGTGCGCCCGGCCTCTGAATGAATGAATGAATGAATGAATGCCTGACGCCTCTGGGTGCGCCCGGCCTCTGAATGAGTGAATGAATGAATGCCTGACGCCTCTGGGTGCGTCTGGCCTCTGAATGAATGACTGACGCCTCCGGGTGCGCCCGGCCTCTGGTGATGAGGAAGGAATGAATGACACAATCAATGAAACTGAAGTGGATGATCAATATCTTGCCATGTGAATGCGTGTCACTCGGGAGGAGGGTTCACTCTGTGCATTGCTGTCACCTTTGCCCCAGCGACCAGTCCAGGGTATACCCCGCCTCTCGCCCTAAGACGCCTGGGATAGGCTCCGGCATACCCCCCCACCCTAAAACAGACCACAGTGCTGCCAACTTCCTCCTCTATTTCTCACCGCCACATTTTTTCACACGGAGAAGAAGAATAAAGCTGTGTCCACATCTCATTTCCTCCCACGGGTCGGGACCATCACTCTGGACTGGCCAGCGTCACCAGGGGGCGAGCAGAGACGGGAACTCGATGGTAATGTGATTAGGCTCCCAGTCAATATGGCTGCATACACAGCAGTATGTTAACCAACCTAATTATGAGAGGGGTGATAAAAGGAGGAGCGGGTGGCCTCCTGCCCCCCAGCACTGTCCTTTCCACCGCCGAGACCCTCGCTTGCCGTGGACCATGGACTTACGTCTGTTTCCTTTGCTTGTTCATCACCAGTTTGGGCTTGTTTTTCTCTTCCCAGACAAACAATAAATGAGGAAATCTGTATTTCTATTCATATACAGGGGAACCTCTGTTAGCATACTGCAGAACCTCTGTTAGCATACTGTATTTCTATTCATATACAGCGGAACCTCTGTTAGCATACTGCAGAACCTCTGTTAGCATACTGTATTTCTATTCATATACAGCGGAACCTTTGTTAGCATACTGCAGAACCTCTGTTAGCATACTGTATTTCTATTCATATACAGCGGAACCTTTGTTAGCATACTGCAGAACCTCTGTTAGCATACTGTATTTCTATTCATATACAGCGGAACCTTTGTTAGCATACTGCAGAACCTCTGTTAGCATACTGTATTTCTATTCATATACAGCGGAACCTTTGTTAGCATACTGCAGAACCTCTGTTAGCATACTACAGAACCTCTGTTAGCATACTGTATTTCTATTCATATGCAGCAGAACCTCTGTTAGCATACTGCAGAACCTCTGTTAGCATACTGTATTTCTATTCATATGCAGCAGAACCTCTGTTAGCATACTGAAGAACCTCTGTTAGCATACTGTGTTTCTACTCATACACAGCGGAACCTCTGTTAGCATACTACAGAGCCTCTGTTAGCATACTGTATTTCTATTCATATGCAGCAGAACCTCTGTTAGCATACTGAAGAACCTCTGTTAGCATACTGTGTTTCTACTCATACACAGCGGAACCTCTGTTAGCATACTACAGAACCTCTGTTAGCATACTGTATTTGTATTCATATGCAGCAGAACCTCTGTGAGATGTGAGATCCAGCAGTGACCTTGGACCCGACTCTGCTTTCCGAGCTGATCTACGAGCCTGGAAGCTGAAATGGTCAGCGTCGTGACGTGAAGTTGCTGTCCATTGTTCTCCTGCTGCGTTCGTTCGTCGTAGCCCAAAGCAAGACGTAACTTTGGCAGCCGACTGCAAGCCTTCTTCATCCAACCTCCATCCAGCCGACTGCTGTCCGCTTTCTGGCTCGTCTTCGGCCGTCCCGTCCGCTCCTCGACAGCCACAAGTCTAACAATCTGCTCGTCGAGGACTTTGTGTGGCGGGCTGCCACTCTCCTGTTTCGCTAATAAAGCGGAGTCAATGTTTGGACAGGGCGGGGGGACGAAACCCAAGGTGTGCAAAGGAACGGGGCCAGCACAAAACGTTATTCATACCCCCGCCAGATGCAAAACAGCCGCCCTCTGAAAGTTGGAGCACGTCACGGACCGCAAACATGACTGCAGGGAGACGCAGCGCACACAACGCCAATATGTCACGCGCTAAATAGTTTGAAATTAGAGGCTGCGTACGCCTGTTGGAGACCACATTCATCATCCTCAACGTTGGTCTGCTTCTTGCAAAGCCTGGCAGTAAGAGCTTCCACATGCCACATGCCTTGGCGCTCGGGAGAAACACAATCGGGTTATCAGCAGAAGTTTACTTGTCTTTAATCAGGCTGCAGCTAATTACCCGCCTTCCACGCCGCCTTGGCGTAAGTCATTAATCACGCCGGCGTCTGGGAGCTCTCAGCTTTGTCACACGGCCGCTGCAGACAGGAGCTCCCTTCTCCGTGGCGGCGCTCCCTACGGGCAGCCCTGACGTCGCCCATCCGGGTGTAAATTACCCCCAGGCCCCCGCCCGTGCGAGGCCGTGTTGGGTCTGTCAGCGAGAGGCCGGCGTTGGACGTGACGTCAGCGTCGGATGTTGGGTCAGGCTCGCAGTCTCCATCGGTAGCACGCGGCCAAATTAGAGGTGAGGAATAAAATCATCATTTGGACCCGGCGGGCGATGCATCATTCTGTCCGCAGCACACCGCCCTCGCTCGCTGGTGACCACGTGCGGCTTTTAAATGACAACGAGGGTTCCCGCCGGGATCCGTCCCTTCGGCCCTAAAAGCTTCATCCCAACGACAGTCAGATGATTCCTGTGAAAGGTTCCAAACGCTCGCATCCGAGCGGCGGACGCCATGCGTGTAATAACAGGAGGGAAGGAACTGAAGGATGTGGACGGCGACGCCCCCGCCACCGCTCTATTCGCCGTGCTTCCTGCGGACCGACTCCCCTCGCCGTCCTCGTTTCACGCTGCTGGCGAGTGCAAAGCGAGGCTTTCAGCTTATTTTCCCGCTCGCCGCTCGGCTGAGCGTCTCCGTCCAACACAACCAGGCTTTGTTCACCTTGGCGCTCGTCCACAAAGGCGCCGTACGCAGGCGCTATCGAACACAGCGTGCTTGTAAGCGAAAGTGTCGGATGGAAAGAGTCTGCACTTTCTCCCGACTCCTGAGCAAGGTTGCTAAGACGGACGGGCGTCTCGTCAAAGTAACAGACTTGGCACGGGATGACGGATGGTTGATGCCAGAGCTGCCGCCGCTTTATGCTCATCATTCATCTTGTTACCGATAGATCAAATTCACTTGGAGGAAGATTCATGAAAATGTATGAGAATGTAAATGGCCGAGTGACCCATTCGTCTTCTTTAAAGTGGCAAATGTAACATGCTTCCCATCCCGGGTGATAAACTCCCAGCTCGCTCTTTTATGAAGGATTCACGGCGGATGGTCCGGTCCTCCTGGATTCCATTAGGGTGGCGGGTGGAGCGCCTCCGCCAAGGTGCGCATCACTCAGAGCTGTCAGGACGGGCACGTCTGACCCGCGCATTTCTCCTCGCCGCTTTGTCAAAACACTCCAATAAGTTGGACTCGCTTCACGATGCTTTTCTTGATATTTTTACCTGTTCCCGTTTTCATGTGGCTTCCTGCTTCCTGCTGTGACATCAGTCGTTCCGGTTCCTACTGGAGGGGGAAGACTTCCCTTCTAGTTGGGGGACCCCTGTGAGAACGGGGCCATGTTCCTGTTCTCGTGTTTCTATGCTCCTAACGTCCACACGGGGGGGTTGTCACCTGAATGAGCATGCATCCATTCCGCCCTAACTAGTTTTATATGAAGACCCACCAATGGCCCCCGGGAACGCCTGATTGGCTGATTTATTAGCGTAGTCGTCCCTCATAACAACCACGACTGCTGGTGTCCCGACCCCATCGTTTTTTATGAAATCCCCAGGAGGGGTGCCCACTCTTTCCTACCAAGGTGCCCCCAACTCTTTACCACCTCACGCTGAGGAATGAAAGAAAGTCAAAGACTGCTTTGACTTTCTTGGACTAAGCGAACCTGGATGGAGAAGATGGAGAAGATGGAGAAGATGGAGAAGATGGAGAAGATGGAGAAGATGGAGAAGATGGAGAAGATGGAGAAGATGGAGAAGATGGAGAAGAGTAGAGCCTGTACGATACAGTCGTCTCTCGCTGCATCACGCTTCCAGTATCAGTCCCTCACTTTGTCGCCATGACGATGAATATTGATAACAAGCATTGAGGAGACGTGATATCAGGTTCATACAGTGTCTAGTATCCATACTGGAGTGTCGATACTTCCGATACCATGCAGCATTCCGAGCTCTAAAAGGGATACTCCTCATGAATGTTGACTTCATTCCCAAGTCACATTTATAATAATAATAATAATAATAATAATACATTATGTTTGTATAGCGCTTTTCAGAGTACTCAGAAAATAGTGTTGAGTAAAAGATGCATTAAAATAAAACCAATAAATCCATACGTTCATTCAGGGCTAAAAACAAAGCTAAAGGCAGGCGGGCCTTTCTTCCCGTCGTATGTTATGATCCACCATCACCAGTTTGGTTTATTTCCATCATTGGGACGTGCCAGGCCAAAGAGAAGTAGAGGTGGTTGGCAGGCGGCCCCCAGGCTGAACCGGGCCACCGGAGCGCCGCCTGCCGCGGTCTGGGGGTGACGGGCGTTCTCCGTGTTGCGTTTGTGAGCGCAGGAGACAGGCTTCAGCCTGACTGACACAGTCATCAAAATGAGAATCCTTCCCGCCTGGGGGGGGGGGGCGCGGTAGCCGCGGTAGCTGTCAGGCAGTGGATGTCTTTTAATGCTCCTGTCTCAGACGCGTGTCAGAGCAAATGCCAAAGTCATAACATCAGTTATTAGCCGCATGTTCGATGCCCCGTTCCCTCTTATTTACCTGCTCTCCTGCCTCCTGGTGGAGGGAATCAGTCACATGACAGATCTTCTGGCTTCAAACTTGCGTCTCTTCTCTTATTTGTTTCTGCCTTTTTGACGGAGCGTGTTGATGTTACCTTGTTGTGCGAGAAGACTTGGAAGGCTGCTTAATGTCTGCTGCCATGTTGCACGCTGGAGACAATTAGCGGCTGGATCACCACACGCGTACGCTGCCTTTTTTTTTTGGGGGGGGGGGGGGACGACTGACAAGCTCACACAGGGGGGAACCTTCCTTGGCTCTCAAAACCATCCAATCATTCCACGTAGACGTCTCAGTAGGAGGTCACCAAAAGAGGAGGTCTTCCAGCATCTTCTCTCTTCTACGAGCAGATGGAGATGAGCTGCTGACTTATCTTCATCCGTCTAAAAAGGATCATGGTAGCTCTCCTTTGGTTTGCTGACCTTTGAGGCGCCTTTTCCTCAGTCTACCTGAGGAACCTCAGTCCACCTGAGGACCTTTAGTCTACCTGAGGAACCTCAGTCCACCTGAGGAACCCCAGTCCACCTGAGGACCTTTAGTCTACCTGAGGAACCTCAGTCCACCTGAGGACCTTTAGTCTACCTGAGGAACCTCAGTCCACCTGAGGACCTTTAGTCTACCTGAGGAACCTCAGTCCACCTGAGGACCTTTAGTCTACCTGAGGACCCCCAGTCCACCTGAGGAACCCCAGTCCAGCTGAGGAACCACTCGTCCTCTCGTTCTTCTTCCAGCCTTTTCAAGGCTACCAATGTCATTCTTATTTTTGAAAAATAAACAATGAATACATAATTAATTATTTATTTACTGATTTTTTAAAATTAATTTAATCATTTAAATATATTTAAAAAATAGTTGATTATCCCATTATTATAATTAATTATAATTATTATATTATTATATATAATTATTAATTTATTATTATATATAATATAGTAATTAATATATATTATATATTGTTATATATTAACAATAAACAATACATTAATATTATATTTATTAATTATAATTATTATAATTAATATTACATGATTTAAGTCAATTCCATTAATTAAACATTTAAATAATTATACTATTATTTATTTTAAAAATGTTTTTTGTTGTAGTAGTCATTACATTTATTATTTAAAATGTATTTTTACGTGTATTTCAATATATTATGATTTAGTGAATTAATCCTTAAGTCATTTTGATTTGATAATGTAAAACATCCAAGTATATTTAAACATAGTACAAATACTGTATGATCCTGCCTACATGAAGTTTCTGCAGCCCCTCCCGTGTAGTACCACCTCTGTCCTGAGGAGGCGCCAGAGTCACGAGTCCAATATCATCAAGTCATTCTTCATGAAGGTATTTGGTCCTGCTAGAAAGGCCCCCAAAACTGGTTCCTTCAAGTCATTGTTACATAATTGATGGAAGACAAGCCATTTTCTCCTCTTTTGGTGGGATGATGAAATTATCACAACTTCTTTCCTTCTTTTCCACCACAATAACCAAAATATAATAACCAAGAAGCATCTTCCCCGTGTGATGATGCTTATGTCATCCATGGATGCTAATCCAAATAAAGCTTTGCTACTAGACGGCAGCTCATTCTCTGCTGGATTTCTCACTTAAGACTAAAATGCAGTAAAGCAATAAAAATGATGCTATAGCGCCATATTTCCCGGGGCGGCGTTGCCGGGACGCCCGGCCCAATTTGTCTCCCGGTCAGGCCCATTAGTCTGCCCCGCTCCGCCCTTAATACGCCGGCCTGCCCGAGATCAATGTTTGATCTCCTCACGGAGCGTTTGGATGAGCTGAGGAATGTCCCGCTCTGCTCTTATTTCCTGGGAGAGGTCTCCATTGGACCTCGCACGGCCCCGGAAGCCGGGCGGCGGTGGCGGTGGCGGCGGCGGCGCCCGGGTAATTGTTTGCTCTGCTGACGTGAATGAATCGCCCAAGTAATGTGCCGGCTGGTAATAGGTGAATACTTTATATCCGCCTGATAAATATAGCTCTCCTCCATCACATAAGTGTTATAGATGGCTGCTCTTACTGCACACGCTCCCTGGAGGCTCTCATACTGGTCCTTTCCTCCCTTACTGGTCTGCTCTACTGCACACCAGTATGGACCAGTAGGTCTGTACTGCACACCAGTATGGCCCGGTAAGTCCCCACCACACACCAGTATGGCCCAGTAGGTCTGTACTACACACCAGTATGGACCAGTAGGTCTGTACTACACACCAGTATGGACCAGTAGGTCTGTACTGCACACCAGTATGGACCGGTAAGTCCCCACCACACACCAGTATGGCCCAGTAGGTCTGTACTGCACACCAGTATGGCCCAGTAGGTCTGTACTACACACCAGTATGGCCCAGTAAGTCCCCACCACACACCAGTATGGCCCAGTAGGTCTATACTGCACACCAGTATGGACCGGTAAGTCCAGTCAGGAAATGGATGGATGTAAAGTTTGAATATTTGGGTGAATACTGTATTTATTCTGTAGGTGCAAGTACATGATGTAGTACTCCTCCATCCTTGTGGCGTTGTAAAGAGTACTAAAGAGTACTGTATTCAATGTAGTATGAATATGATTTCTTCACATGTACTGTGAGTACTTTGCTAGGCTGTGGAACCATTGTAGAAATACGACACGTAGAAAGGTGAGATGGCAGCGTGGATGTGGAGCATGAGCAGTACGAGTAGTATGCTAGCTAGGCTTGGCTAGCTAGGCTTGGCTAGCTAGGCTTGGCTAGCTAGGCTTGGCTAGCTAGGCTTGGCTAGCTAGGCTTGGCTAGCTAGGCTTGGCTAGCTAGGCTTGGCTAGCTAGGCTTGGCTAGCATACTTTCCCAGGGCGAAGGCGTACTTTGTCATTAGCGCTTTCAGGACAAACGAGTTCCCTGGAAGCCAAACCTTCAACTTCTTTTATTACTCTCTCTCCCCACCTCACCTTGCACGCCCACGTCACTCTCAGCTTTACTTTGAAGGTCCCTTGGTGGGACCACGTCACCTTCGCACCCGAAAGAGGTCACACCCTCACCTCAACGCCTCCTCTCCTCGTATTCATCACAGCCGAGGAAGACGTCAGCAGGACTCCACTGCTGATACCTTTCTTTGGAAACATTTTACTCGCAATTTAACCAAGTACTGGAAAGGAACTCTTCATAGCTAGCATGCTAACGACTGGGGGCCAACACCGTGACATGTTCTTATAGAACTCTTCATAGTTAACATGCTAACGACTGGGGACCAACACCATGACATGTTCTTAAAGAACTATTCATAGTTAGCATGCTAATGACTCATAGTTAGCATGATAACGGCTGGAGACCAACACCATGATATGTTCTTATAGAACTCTTCATAGCTAGCATGCTAATGACGGGAGCACAACACCATGACATGTTCTTAAAGAACCATTCATAGTTAGCATGCTAATGACTCATAGTTAGCATGCTAACGACTGGAGACCAACACCATGACATGTTCTTATAGAACTCTTCATGGTTAGCATGCTAACGACTGGGGACCAACACCATGACATGTTCTTATAGAACTGTTCATGGTTAGCATGCTAACGACTGGGAATCAACACCATGACATGTTCTTATAGAACTCTTCATGGTTAGCATGCTAATGACTCATAGTTAGCATGCTAACGACTGGGGACCAACACCATGACATGTTCTTAAAGGAACTCTTCATAGTTAGCATGCTAACGACTGGGAATCAACACCATGACATGTTCTTATAGAACTCTTCATAGTTAGCATGCTAACGACAGGAGGCCAACACCATGACATGTTCTTATAGAACTCTTCATAGTTAGCATGCTAACAACTGGGAATCAACACCATGACATGTTCTTATAGAACTCTTCATAGTTAGCATGCTAACAACTGGGGACCAACACCATGACAGGTCCTGCTGTCAGGGTTGGCATGCTGCACGATGAGGAGCATATAGAAGATGTGATCCATGGTAGACGCCGAGGGGGGGAGACAGGGGGCGTGGAGGCGGTGCGTTTATGGCCTTGGTCGCTGACGTTGGTGAATCCACGCTAGCAGATGAGAAGTCATCTGGTGGTGCTTCACCTGCTGTGACACTTTTACTGACGCCTGCTTCCGCACACATCCTACGCTGCTTCGAGGGGGGGGGGGGGGCGGGGGGGTAAAAAAATGCAAGATGTAATTGTGAGACATAATTGTGGCAGGGAAAATGTCAAGTGATCATAAAGATTCCGGTTCCTGCACGGTTGTGACCTTTGATTGTCTGTAAAAACAACGTCGTAAAAGATAATCATTGCTCCCTCCGCTGGTGTTTGCAAATGGCGCCCTGACACCCCCGCCCCCAAAACAGCCAAGAAGACGTGACAGTAATGACAGCTTTCATGGCGATACCGGCCTCGGCGTGGGAGCTTCCCGTGGCATCCACGATTTCTGGTCTTAAAGGAAAAGTACACTTCATGTGCTGTACGGCTACAGGGACCATGGTGATATCATGTGCTATACGGCTACATGGACCATGGTGATATCATGTGCTATACGGCTACATGGACCATGGTGATATCATGTGCTATACGGCTACATGGACCATGGTGATATCATGTGCTATGTTTCTATACGGCTACATGGACCATGGTGATATCATGTGCTATACGGCTACATGGACCATGGTGATATCATGTGCTATACGGCTACATGGACCATGGTGATATCATGTGCTATGTTTCTATACGGCTACATGGACCATGGTGATATCATGTGCTATGTTTCTATACGGCTACATGGACCATGGTGATATCATGTGCTATGTTTCTATACGGCTACATGGACCATGGTGATATCATGTGCTATGTTTCTATACGGCTACATGGACCATGGTGATATCATGTGCTATGTTTCTATACGGCTACATGGACCATGGCGATATCATGTGCTATGTTTTTACACTATACGGCTACATGGACCATGGTGATATCATGTGCTATGTTTCTATTCTATACGGCTACATGGACCATGGTGATATCATGTGCTATGTTTTTACACTATACGGCTACATGGACCATGGTGATATCATGTGCTATGTTTTTACTCTATACGGCTACATGGACCATGGTGATATCATGTGCTATGTTTTTACACTATACGGCTACATGGACCATGGTGATATCATGTGCTATGTTTTTACTCTATACGGCTACATGGACCATGGTGATATCATGTGCTATACGGCTACATGGACCATGGTGATATCATGTGCTATGTTTCTATACGGCTACATGGACCATGGTGATATCATGTGCTATGTTTCTATACGGCTACATGGACCATGGTGATATCATGTGCTATGTTTCTATACGGCTACATGGACCATGGTGATATCATGTGCTATGTTTCTATACGGCTACATGGACGGTGTGTATTGTGTACATTATCGTGTACATAAATTGTGTTCATGTCCCATCATCATTTGACCAGGAACGATAATGTGAGATGCAATACAAAACCTCCATTAAAAAAACTGCAATTATAAAACTTCTCATTAGTATTCAAGTAGTATTTATTTAAGACGTGTTCATGATTGTAGTGGTATTTTGCACTTGTATAAAAGTATTCTGCATCGTTCTGATAGCATTATTTAGCTACAAAAACAACACTGCAAACTGCAACGAGTAAATGAGTGCATTAGTAAATGTAGACTTTTTAATGCGGCTCTGGTATTGTTAGCATTAGCTTGTGTCAGGAAGCTAGCTTGGATGCAACGCTGCTTAAATATTCTACCCAGCTTTGTGTGTGAGGAAGGTTAGCTAATGGGGTTCATGAGATGCAATGCAGAACCTCCATCCAAAAACCTTACAAATGTAACGGTGCTCATTTGTGTGGTAGCGGTATTCATTTAAGACGTGTTTATTATTGTTCTTGTACTTTGCACTTGTAAAAAGGTGTTCTGCATCATGTTGGTAGCTCTGTCTAATAGTTTGGTTACATGATATTGCTAGAAATAAAACACACTGCACCACATAGCTATCACGGTGTTGTATTGAAAAGGCATCATTTTTAAAGCAGGTTTTGTATGGGACGTCTTTAGCACTTGCCAGTAAACTTGCATGGATGCAACACTCACTAAAATCTAGCATGACTTATTATTTCAGGCTTAACGTTGATCTGTAACGATTCCATGAGATGTAATACAAAAGCTCCATAAAAAAACACAATAAAGACAATAGTCATTTGTGTTGACGTGTTATTGGTTGAAAACACGTTTAGTATTGTGGTTGTAATTTGCCTTTTTGTGTAAAAATGTTCTGCATCATGCTGGTAGCTCTTTCTACTGAAAACACTGCACACTGTGTTACATTAGAAAATGCATCATTTTTAATACAGCTCTTGTATTGATGATGTCATGGTGTTCCTGTCCCATCATGGCGGCGGCGTTCTTGTAAGACATGTTTAGGATTGTGCTTGGAGTTTGTGGCGTGCGTCATAGTCTTCTGCATCGTGCTGATATTGCTTTCTCGTTGTTTGCTGCTAAACCAACAACCCCCACTGCAAACTACAACTACTAGATGAGTGATCTTGTAATGGCCGTCATTAGAAGATCGCCAGGAAGCTGAGTGATTTATTTATTCTGTTAAGCGTCATGTGTACGTCGTGTGATGGAATTGTGTCGTGTGGCGTCACGATGACGATGCATTTGATCATTGGCGAGAACACGAGATACGTGTACAATACGAAACCCCCCTCAGGAAAGCCCAGCATGCTAACGGTGTTGGTAGCGATGGGAATGCTATTGATTGGAAACAGGTTTATTATTGTGGTTGGATTTTCCAGTGGGGTCAGTGGGGTGTTCTGCGTCCTGCTATTGTCGCTTTGCAATGTTTTTGTTCCATTATTTAGCTAGAAAAACAAAAACACTGCAAACTCCAAATCGTAGATGAGTGTATTTGTAAATGTAGAATTGTTTCATGCAGCTCTTGTATTGGATGTCATTGCTAGCTTGACAGTGTAAAAACGTTTGCGTAGTAAATAATCTTTTGGTCGGAAACACACGTGGTGTGGTGTCTACCTTCGACGTGTATTTTGTACATTTGCCAAACTGAATGTGCAGCTGTGTAATTCCGTTCATGTATTATGCTTCAAGTGACAATAACGCAATACAAAAGCTCAATCAGAAACGCTCAGCATTAGAAGGCTGCTCATTTGCCTCCAAGTGCTATTATATGAAGGCGTGTTTATTCTTGTGGTCGTACTTTCCAGTGGAGTGCAACTCTTCTGCATCATGCTGGTAGCGCTATATCATATTTTTGCTACATTATTTAGCTTAAAAACAAAAGTAACACCGCCATAGACGAGCATCTAAATTGAGCAGCTCTTGTATGGGATGTCTTTGGGTCTGCTTTCACTCACCAAAAAGGACTTTTCCCCTCGTAAATCCTCCCAAAAAGCTCCTTTCTGCACTTTCCCGTAAGCCTTCTCTAGGCCCCGATGGACAAAGTGAATATCCACTAATACCCTTGCAAAGCTTCCTAATCCGGCTCTCCTCTTGCTGTGTGGCGTCATCTCCACGCATCTCCACGCCGTGGGGATACGGAGGCCCTGCGTGGCAAGGCGGGAGTCTCACGTGCACGTGTTCCCGCCGCACCCCCACCCTCGGTGACATGACGGGGGTGCATGATGAATTGCACCTCCACAGCAAAGGCACCGTGAGTGGGTCAAAATGGAAAAGGCTCTCCTACTCCGTCGTGACTTTGGAGGACGCACGGCTGCTTTGTTGGCTTTGGGAAGTCCAGGAGGACATGGAGGACATGGAGGACATGGAGGACATGGAGGACATGGAGGACATGGAGCTGGAGGAGCTGTACATGAAATCATCTTTTTTTAAAGCATGCATTTCACCTTATTGGCCATGCAAACACAAGTGTTGACATGAGAGTGTGTGTGTGTGTGTGTGTGTGTGTGTGTGTGTGTGTGCCGCGTATTTTAAAAATGTAACCATGTTAGAATTACATATAAATATTATCATTTTCACATTTACTTTTATGTCCGCGGATGTGCAAACCATTGCATTTAAAAAAACACATTTTAAAAATGAAAAGATTTTAGATTTGAGATAACGCGGTAATATTCCGTGCAGACCACTTTTGATTTTGAATAAAAAATCTCTGCAGTTATCAAATATCGTCCACATTTTTTTTTACCTAATTTCAAAATAAAAAACTGCAAGCCGTATTTTTTCCCAGCGTTCAACATGAATATGAAATAGTACACGCCCAATGTAAATATGATTTCCCCTAAATATGGCACCATAACTGCAGTGAAATACTGGACTAATATGTCCTCCTTCCATCGGAGCTGCTGTATTTTTAAAAGAGCAAAGGATTGAAAATGATTTCTTTCTCCTGGAAATCAAACACTCCTGGTATCTTCCAAGCGTGGAAGGAGACACCAACGGGTGAACACTTTAGAGCCGTCAATCAAGTCAATGAGGCACACGGAGATATGGAACACAAGTATTTCTTATTTTTTCCAGGATACATACAAAAAAATACCAATTCTCCCCCCATGGTATACACCTGAAAAATAATTCTAATGTGGACAATTTCTGATTTTTGAAAGGAAACAACAAAATAACATGCATGTAAATTATTTTCTTCTCAGTGAGACATTTTTTTCTTAAATAAAGAACAAATACAATCATAGCAATTTCAAATGAACATCAAATCAGGAACCCTAGTTTCAATTAGTACTCTAGCGTGTGTGTGTGTGTGTGCGTGTGTGTGTGCGTGGGCTCTCCTCTTGAATAAAAACAAAAAGCCTCGTCATCCACTTGAAGCCATCGAGTTCCGTTTGGACGTAATGCACTTTATGACTGGCTGGAGTAGGTTCCTTCCATGGCCGCCTGCCGTTGCAGCAGACGCATAAATAAATACAGTCTGAAGTCCACGGACCCCCCCCCCCCCCTTCCCCCCCACGCTCATATAAAAGTCTTTCTATTTGCATTCTTTCTATTCTTATAAACTTTGCAAAGTCCCGTCTGCGTCCCTCACTGGTACCCCAGCGCCGACGCTGTGGTGAGTCTCTGGCCGTACAGCGCATACGGGGAGTAGTACGGCCCGGTGGCTGCCGGGACCGGGACGGGGGCCCCGGGGGTCGGCAGGGGGCTTTTGGAGTACGGGTGGTAGCGGCTCCCGAGTCCCAGCGCGTGGTGCGGGCTCCGCAGAGCCAGAGTCCCGGGGCTGCCGGGGGCCCCGGACGGGGGCATGTGCATGTGGCAGGCCATGGCCGCAGCGGCCGCGCTGGCCAGCGAGGAGGAGCCCGGGTAGCCGGAAATGAGCTTCTCCGCCCCGGTGAAAGCGGTGTGTGTCCTCAGGTGGTTCAGGAGCTCCTCCGAGGAGGAGAAACGCTTGTCGCACGGTCCGTTCGCGGAGACCCAGTTGCAAACGTGGGGCAGGGGGTCGTTGGGGAGCATAAAGCCGTACGGGTAAAGGGGGTGTCCGCTGAACGAGGGGGCCGAGGTGTGGACTCCGTGGATGGGGTGCGTCGGGTACATGAGGGGGTAGCTGGACTTGAGCGCGCTGGCCGCCGCCGCGGCGGCCGAGTCGTGCGTGCAAGACGCCCCGGCCGCGCCCGCCAAGTGGCTGGCACAGTGGTAGCTGAGGCAGTAAGGGTCTCTGCACAGGCTGGCCGACATGATGGAGGGCGGCGACGCCCCGGCCAGCGGGCTGGAGCCGGCCTTGCTGCAGCCGAGCGAGCCGGCCAGCTGCGCGTTCACCAGGCTGCCTCCGTGCGGCATGAAGTGCTGCGGGTAGCCCGCGTAGGCCCCGGCGAGGCCGCCCGGGTACGTCATGCCCGCCGGGGGCAGAGGGAAGACGGTCTGGCCCGGTTTGTACGGGGACACCGGCGCCACGAGCCCGGAGCCCAGCACCGAGGCCGACGACACGGACGTCACCGTGGGGGACTCCGACGAGGAGGAAGACGCGGAGGTCTTAGCGCCGTGCGTGGTCTCCTGGTGCTGGTTCACCTCCACGTTAATCCCACCGCAGCTCACGCTTATCCGGCTGTGGCTGGACGTGGCCGAGCCGTCCGCGGGGCCGCTTTTCCCGCAGTCCGAGTCCTTCTTGCCGTCGTCTCTCTCCCCGCATTTGCCCTCCGCCGGCATGGGAGAGGCCGACGTGCTGGAGTTGGGGCTGCCTGTACGCGGCGTGAACGGCTGGCAGGTGGCGCTCGGCACTCGGAAACCGGACTTGTCCGCTCCGCCGGAGACGCCCGAGGAGTCCTTCTTGTCCGACGGCTTGGAGTAGGGCTTGAAGCTGGATTTGTCGTCCACGCCGATGTCGCTCAGTTTCAAAGGGCCGGATTTAGAATCCTTGTCGCTAGATCCGTTGGAGGCGACGGAGGACAGCTTGGAGGAGGGCGGCGGGTCCGGCTTGCCGATCTGGGAGCAGGTCTGCGCCAGGAGGGCCAGCGGACTTTTCTTGGCATCGAGCTGCGAGCGGCCGACAAAATAAGGGGAAAAAATCATTAATTCACGCCAATTTGTCGCATCAAACATGATAAATGTGTGTTTTTTCCCCCCCTGCTTACCTCGATGGGGCTGACGGGGGTGGAGGGTAAAGGCTGCAGGTACTCCGGGTGCAAAATGTGTCCGGAACGTGCCGTCAGCATTTTCAAAACCTTCACCGGGAGTCTGTTGGCTTGCCGTAGCGGGTCTGACGGCGGTGCCGGCTGCTGCTGCTGGGGAAGGAGAGACGCTGGCTGGCTGCTTCCCCGAACACTGGCTCGGATTTCGGCGAGATTTGTCAGGACAGACGCCGAGGGCGATGTGCTCATGTCCCAATGCTCAGCCAAGTGGACGGCGAGGCTTCGGTCGCATTCATCAAGGAAGGACAAAAGCGGTACGACGCAGAGAAAAACAACGGCGATAATAATCCCGATGGTCGGAGGAAAAAGAAAAGGAAGGAGGAGGTGCTGGTTCTCGCAGGTCCGTGCCGCCGCTGCCTGCCTGCCTGCCTGCCTGCCGTGTGCGTCCCGGTCCGCGTCCTCCCCGCTTGTAGTCCCGCACCAGCGACTGGGAGACGTTTTCACTTGCGGAGGGAAAAAAAGAGCTGAATTAGTCCCGAGATTAAAGCCTTTGCCGCCTTCCAATCAAATGGGACCCCGAGGTGATTGGAGGGTCAAGGGGATGTGACGTCATCCTCCTTGGAAGCCTGGAAGCCTCTTGCTTTGACAGCAACCGGCAGGGGGCGGAGCTTCCGTGTGAATCTTTGCTTGCCGGGAACGCTGACTCCTTTTTTTCAAAGCGCTCCTATGCGGGTGCTTTGCTGTTGGCGCTAAACTAAGACATCCGGGCTGCTTACATCTTTTTCCAGGAGCCCGCCAGTGAGAAAAATAACACAATTCAGATGTTTGTATGTGGATTCTTTGATTTCCTGCTGGAGCCCCGCCCCTCGGTGTGTGACATGTAAACAACTGCTGAAGAAAAGAAGATCAGAGACAATTGCCCTTATTGTTTGTAAACCTGGTCGGTGTTTGCCAGGTCTCAGGGCAGCACACTGCATGATGACTTTGTTTACGCTCAGCCGCTTTGATTGAACCTGAAATAAAATAGATTATAAACCAAAAACCTACTGAAGCCACAGCCTCCAAAACACATCAACACATCAGAATGAAGTGATAATAAACTTTGAGTCAAAACCGCGAGTCAAAACATTTGCCCACCCCTGGACTGTACCAATATTAGAATATTCCAAGATCATTCATGTGACAGGAGCGCTCTTCTGTTTATGACAACCTACGGCACAGACGACCAGTCAAAGATCATCTACGACACGAACACTGCTGTTTTGAAGGACTGACAAAAACCTAGTCAAAGATCCTTTATATGACAGAACCAGTCTGCTCCACACCAGTGCTCCATATGATATTACCAATGTCAAGTACTGTCAAGTACTGCAAGTGTGGAACTCAACTGACTGGTATTTTTTTGGGTGCATGTTCATTATCAGACCGATATCGAGATTACTTATAGTGTGCAGGTGAGCACACTTCATCCCTTCTTTTTTCCCTTTAACTTCCCCTGAAAAGGGAAAACCCGTCTAGCACACAAAAAGGCTGATCAGCCACCTGAAATGCCCGAAAGATTGGCCAGAACCTCCATACTGCCACACCAGCTGCTCGGAGCGTGTGCCCGAATACAGTGCACCTTGCTGGGCCACAGCAGGTAGCCACTCCCCCTCTATACTCTGGTTCTCCTGGTAGTACTCATGTACTGGTAGTAATGTCATGATATTCCTGATAGTACTCATGTACTAGTAGTAATGTCATGGTATTCCTGATAGTACACATGTACTAGTAGTAATGTTATAGTATTGGATGAGGACTAACCTATAAATTGTGGTCCCTTGCAGGCCTTTGTAGCTCCAGCGCTACATAAGTAGACATCCATGTCCATTCAGGAAGTAAATATGAAGTTTTGGGTGTCATGTGAGTATTGAAAGGTAGAAAGTTGGGGTTGAAAAGAAGGTATGGTGTATCTGTAGTATTTTCTTTCAGGCTCAAGCAGCAGCACAACCACGTTAGTTTGTGTCATCCTTTCTCACCCGGCAACCATAAAACCAACAGCCCCCTCCCTCCCCTCTCTCTGCCCCCCCCCCCCCCCCCCAAACAGACAAGCATTGACAGGAATAGAGCAAAACGTGTTGATGGAGGGGATGTGAATGTCACATGTTTTCATATGATATACAAGGGCCTTTCTATTTCTATCTCCGCCCCCTCCGTCAAGTGTCAATGCTGCTTGGGAGCAATCAATCAGTTATTTGTCAAGAGGCCCGTCAATCCCGCAGCTTGATTTATGTCAGCCGTTGTGCTTGATTACATGCCAGGGGGGGACAGATGATGGGGGGGTGCTTTTGAAGAGTTTAGGTTGCTGTTTTTGTTAGAAAAGGTACATCTCCTGTCCTGCTCCACCGTGCATGAAGAACAGTTCAGCAACTTTTATGAGCCGGATCAAACAGCAGGCTGGCACGGCCCATGAAATATTTATACCTTATTTTGACAACTTGCACAGGAGTCTTTGTGCTGCACTTTGCAGTTTGCAGCCACCAGCGAAGCACATTTCTGAAAGCTATGGTGTGTAAATGTATTAATGTCACCTCCAACAAAGACATACACACCGTGTAGTCAGCTCCACTTTATTTACACACAATGCAACATGATTGACTTCCCTGCAGCACAGGAGGAAGGAGAAGGATGGACGAGGTGCTGGAATGAGGAGAAAAAGTAGAAAATGCCCCCCCCCCAGCCCGACTATTCACCGGATGGCTTCCTTTCAATGCACTCTCACTGCTTTCATCCCCAACGGGGTGGGGGCGCTCAATTAAAAGCCTATCAGTTTGTAAGTAAATCAGCCTTGTCACATCAAACAAAACCATTATTATTGCACCATCCCTCCCCTGCATGGCCTGATGGCCCCACAGGCAACTTTTGGACAGGAGACACACAAAACCTGGCCTGGACCCCTCCGCCTTTTCACGACAAATACCAATAAGGCCTCCTAAAACCTCATCAAGAGAAACATTTCATTCATTTATACTCTGCCGATATTTGTATATGGCAGTATATGATGTGCTCATATTCCTGTATTTGCTGCTGGTAATGCTGAATGTATAATTACTGTATATGTACTGTGCGGAGCAAAATGGGGAGGAAAAAATGTCCAAGGTATTTTTTTAAATAAAGAAAATATCAGCCAAAAAAAAAAAAGACGAGTTCCTCCTCCATTATGTATTTTTGGGCTTTACCTCCAAAAAGATATATATATATATATATATATATATATATATATATATATATATATATATATATATATATATATATATATATATATATATATATATATATATATATATATATATATATATATATATATATATATATATATATATATATATTTAAAGTATAAAACGTAAGTGGATAAAAAACACAAACTACCCTTTAATAGACAAAATCTATCTATTGCTTTTGCTTTATTATAATATGCACATGAACAATTCCAATGGCCTTTTTATGCCATAATTCCACTTCATAATTTGTCCCTTTCTATTTTAAAAATAGTAAAAGTAGGCGGTGCAGCAATTGATTTCAAATGCTTTCTATTCAGTTGAGTGTATTAAAGCTCCTGCAGCAGTTGGCTAATAGTCTCCTGTGGTGTCATCATGTTTGCTGCAAATAAACAGCATGGCCTATTGTCACATGATCTTTTAGTGGCGGTCTCCTCTTTCACCATATGCAAAACAAAGATGTGTGATTGATAACCGGGTGTCTGCGGTGCTCCACAGTCCGTGACACAATATGTGAGTTATTAGGGCGAGGAAGGGCAGCCATAAATAAATTGCCAGTGTCGGGCCCCTCCACTCCAGGAAAAAACACAACTTTTATTGTCCGCATGACGAATAGGCCGCGCGCGCATACACACACACGCACACACACACACACACACACACACACATAAAAAATAAACAGTCAGCATTCCTCCCAAATAAGAAGACCCGATTGAAAGCATAATTCACTAAGCATAAATAACAACAAAGCCTGTCTAATCATGCTATAAAATCATATGTATAAATCTACAGTTACTGCAAATACGTTAAAATTATATTCTATATTCCAGCACACAGACGCAACTCTAAAACACCCCCCCACACTACATTACCTGCATTTACTTGTCTACTAAACTCCGATGTTTTGAATTATTTTAAGTATCAGAAAAGTCAAAACAAAGTAATGCGACAAAAACAAGATTTGGCCAAAATGAAAACATCCAAACGGCAGGTTGGATAAAAAGGAAGCCTTTTCCTCCTCCTCGCTCGGCGCGTGGATTTCAGCCCACAGCACAATGGGCTGGGAATGGGCGGGGCCTCGTGACGTCACCACTCATAGCCACGGTGGGAGGGCCAACTCACCTGTCAATCAGATGGAGAGACGAGAGGACACGTCAGCGTCATTTTAGTATTTTGTTTGTTTCTTTCGCCTTTTCCATCATACATCATTAATATTTACATATCATGGCAGATGGACGCCCACACTCAAACAGTAAACCATTCAGTAGAATCATTTTAAGTGATTTTAATGAAGCATTTTAGCAGGGTGACTGGAACTGTATGCTAGTAGCCTCCTTCATAGTTAGCTTGCGTCACACTTCCTGTATGCTAACCAAATGTAAGATGTTTTTACTGCAATATCTCCTTGTAGGAAGATGTTAAAGGTCAAACTACATGAATCTTTGGTGGTGTTACATGTACAGTTGTCCCTCATTTATCACAGTTGGTTGCAGATTCGACGGTGATACGTGAATTAGGAATCTAGCAAAGTAGGATTTGATATTAATAAATACAATATTTTAGCTAGTCAGAATATACAAAACACGTTTATGGATTGCTAAATGTTTTTTTAATAACCATCAATGGGCCGCCATCCACATGAAATAACAGTCCATAATCATCATTCTGTGTTGACACCACATTGCTAGTGCACAGGCTACGGGATCCCTGCAGGGACACAAGAGGCGGCCACGGCTTTCTACATAGCATTGCATAGTTAGCCTCATTTTATTCATTGTAAACTTTAGAAAGGCTTTGAAATAGAGTGGGGAAGAAGGACAAAGTAAGAATCCAAAAAGAACCACTTCCACACGGACTGGGAGGAAAACTATTATGTTTTAACTCTATCATCCTTTTCTACTCCATTTCTCATCAGTGTAACATTATTGACACCTAGTGACCACAACTCATGTTATCGTAGCTTAATTAGCATCAGAGGCTAACTAACTGCTATCCATCCATCTATCTTGCCCAGGAGATTCAAAAGCTGCTGTGAGGTGAAATGACAGAAAAAGGTAACTAAAAATAAAATGTAAAGGATTCCTGTAAAAATGTCCTGTAGATATAGATATAGTTTTATATCAGAACTAGCTGGTAAGCACTAGCAGTGTTAATATTACAAGTCCCAGAATGCATTGCACAACAGCGAGTTCAGAGTTCTTTATTTAAGTTTAAAAAGTAATTTAATGACACAAAACATGCATTTCTATCAATAAATGCCATTTAAATATTTATCATGAAAAAACCTTGGCTCATACAAGCTAGTTAACTTGAGCGTATGACCTAATGTTAGCTGTCAGAGCGCGCTGATAAGTTAGCATATAGCTAACACAGTTGCATGGCGCTATGGTGTAGTACCACAATATAGTAAAACCTTTCTTTAACTATTGTGTAGTCAAAATTAACAATTTGCGGAAGAATCATTGCCTCAAATGTACTTATTGGAAATAAAAGCGTCAAGGGGTCACGGCAGTGGACTACATTCAATTCCATGCTATTGAATCCAGGGCCAACTTGAAGGTAGTGGTGGGCGGATGGATCCAAATATCGATCAATATCGACACCAACGTTGGTTGTAAGACAAAAACGTTTATAGTGCTAATAAAGTATTTTATATTTACTAGGGTTAGTAGTTTACCCTACTCAAATTCTTTCTTGAATTTTACCTTATTAATAATCTAAAAGTCAAACCACAAAAAGTCCTCCAAATGCATTCATATTGTGATCGATCCAGATTGATATGCATCCACCTTAATTACTAAAAAGTATCGTATCGGCGTTACTGGCCCTGTATTTACTTGGTATCGGACTGATACTAAATCTAGCGGTATCGCACCCCACCAGTTGAAGGCAACACAACGGCGCCTTTGTGCGCTGTAATGGCTGCGTGAAGCCTTGAGTGATACAAAAAAGAGGAAAACATGCGCTTCTGTGTGCGCCAATGATGCAGTGTCAGTGTGACACTTCCGCACAGCCGGGTCAGCTGATTGAGACACGCGGAAACCACTAACTAACTCCACTGAAGTCCACTCCACACTCCGCGTTGCTAGCAACTTGTGAGGGCTCCACGGCACACAAGCTGCTGGCTGGCGGCTCCTGGCTGGGCTGCACTTGGAGGAACACGCCGGTGGACGCCGATGGCTGCCAGGGAGGCGCCGGTGGCTTCGAATGGGACACATGTAAGTTGTTCTTGTTGTTGGATAACTTTTCATTGTAACGCGCAGGTGACGTTCAGGGACGTTCGTTTTCTTGACATCTGCGTAGTTGTCATGTGACACATGGGAACAAAGTTCCTCCAAGTGAACGTGACCGGACAGGATGCATCCACGTTGGTCAGAGGAAGTAGTAGTACTAGGTAGCAGTACCCCTCCAGTACATGCACGGCTTTCACTCTAGACATGTCCTACAGGACCCAAATGCATCCTTTTCATTTCATCTTGTAACCTACAGTTTTACTCAAATATGCAAGCAGGTCATTGGCTACTAATCTAGAACATGAACCCTTTACACGTTTACATGCTTTAAACATGGAAGCAAACAATTCCCAACTGGACTCTTTATTAGGAACACCTGCCGGTCTCAGCCTTTCAACATACAACCTATGATTGTACTCTCCTCAAAAATAGAGTAATATAGTATTCACTGATACCTCCACAGAGTAGTTTAAATATTTGTTTTGCAGAGTTGACAATATTTGAAATATTGATTACAATTAGGGGTGCATGCTAATTATCTGTCTTATATGAGGGAACATGACATCATAGCCATATCACCGATAACATTCAAACAGTATGGGACATAGTACCCATACTGTGCAGGTGAGCAAATCAAGCACTCCTTTCTTCTCTTGCCTGTGATGTTAACAGCTTAACTTATTGATTATTGGTACCATATCAGCGTTGAGATGCAGAAAGTAGTTTGAAAGAAAACATATTGTGCATCTTTAATAACAGCAAAGTATGTTTGATTGTTTTTATGGATAACATTTCAAAGTTTGTGATATTTTAATAGTATTTTGCTGCAGAATATTTGTTCAAAAAGGTTCTCCTACTTGGCCAGGTAGAGCAGGAATGCTGGTGGAAAACCAGTAGCTTGGATTAGCCTGCTGCTGTGTTTAATGTAAATGTGCGCTGGCCACGCCCCGTTGGCGCAGCGTAGGCGCGGTGCCCCGCCTGGTCTATGAAATTCGAGCCCAATGTTGTTAGTATTTGCAGTATTTGCTGATACTCAAGCCAAATATGACAGAAACTGTGATGGTCATGTCTTTGTCAGATCTCCTACATGGGCCATGATTGTCAGGACGTCCCAGACTTCCTTGGGGACGCGTACGGCCAGTTTGCGAGGAGGTTGGACTTGAGCTTCAACCAGCTCAGGTAAGAGGTCTTCACCTGATGTTCTACATCCTGCTATCTACTGGTGGTATGCTCTTCCTGTCGCTGGAACACATGCTTGTTGGGGTGGGGGGTGGGGGGTTGTTGTCACAAGACCTCATTCAGCCAATTGGAGGCAAGGAGAATAAAAGGCTGCTCTGTTGTGACGTTTAGTGATGGCGGGGAGCCGAGTGCTTTCCGTAGAATGTTTTATTGACCTGTGGCCCTCCGTGTTGGGGAGGGAATGTCAGAATGAAGTCGCCTTTCCAGGTATTTCCATCTGTGTTGTTTTCATTCGTCAACTCTCGCCCCCGTGCCTGCCGTACTGTACGTTTGACCCGTCAAGATGCTCACATGACCGCGCTGTGGAGTTAATAAGGAACATGTGATGATGTTTTCAGCTTCCTAATACAGCCCCACTCATGAAGCCTCCCTCATGGACGTGATCCCCGTTAGAATGCTACTAATCCACCGGCTTCATGCTGGCCGACTGCGGCCTTCTAGCGAGCACCTATGTCAGGCAGGTAGAGTCATGTTGGCCATCATCTACACTCCTTATCTCAGACGTGAACTTCTAAAGACCGAAAAACGAGGCAGCAAAGAATGCGCGTCATGGGACGCATCTACCCTACTAATGCTTAAAACGAGCCAAATACTGCAAGTACTACATGTTGTCATCAATGTACTATTACTACGGGCAGAAAGCTTGCTGGAGCACTTTAATTAGCTGCCCTTGGAGATGGAATAGGTGTGTCCCATGACGTGCAATCATTAGCTGCCTCTGTTTAGCTGTTTTTAAAGCTTCACAAGACACGGAAAACCTTTGTGTACTTTCTCTTGTCCACTCCTCGACCGGGCTTCATCCAAGCAGGCGTAAACACGCGCGTACGGACGTCGTCATTGCGCCTGACGTTGCCAGAGGTTGTTGTGGGTAATGTGCTGGCGTCTGTCGACACGCCGCCTCCTCCGCCATGCTGACAAGGCGTCACGACGAGGAGCCAGGCGCCACCACAAGCCAGGTAACGACCGGGATGAAGTCATGATATGGCGGCCCCGTCACGCCCACGCTTGTCCCCGTGAAAGCCGCGCTGTCAGGGCCGTCTCATCAGCGTGTTAAGACCGCGGATGTCAAGACTCCGCCGTTGTGTCACTCTTTGTTCCGGGTCAGGTGTGCACACAATGCCCCGAGTGGGCATGTGTTGTTGTGTTGACACCATTCCTGTCGCTGTTCGTCTGCGGCGGCCTTGGCGCGCTATCACGTCGGACACACGAGACGCAGGAAGCAACTCAATGCAGGGACGACATTCCGGACCTTAGACTTTGCAGCGCTTGTCTGCTTTTCCTCACAGAACACGTGATGCTGATTAGCGCTCATCTCGTCCAGTAAAACACGCCTGTCATCCGCGGCTCACATTCTAACAGGACTCGGCTGGTGCAGGCCAACACTGCTCGTTTAGTTCCTCCTTTATTGGCATGATGGGTCCCTCTACACGCGTTCATTAGCCGCCTCTTGTCTGTCAATCTGCTTTATAGCTGCAGAGCGCACACAAAGAGAAACACGCGTGTTCATGTGTCACTTATGGATTATGGAAGATGGGGCAACTGTCAAAAGATCAACTGGAGGAAAGATATCGGCATATGAAGTCTGGTGCTTGTGTGTCTCAGCCGGCATTACAGTAACATTACTGACACCTAGTGACCAGCGAGTATTATATTTGCATTCTACTTTTTGTGCTTGAAAATGCACATTTAAATAATGACACCTTCCAATAATAGGCCATATAAGCCATTAAAAAGATCGTCCTTTTATTGTGGCCAGTCTAAGGCAGTCCTGGTGCATCGTGCTACGCTGCACCTGTGAATGGTTGGGTTACGGATGCTCACTAAGATGCGGCTTCCTCTGAGGGAGAGGCCGTTCGTCTGCACAGACAAAGTTTGACACGTCACGGAAAAGCGTGAGCTCCTCCAAAAGCGCGAGCGTACGAACACGTAAACGATGATGAGAATGTGCTTTTATTTCAAATACGCTCTGGAGTCGGATCCCCCAGTCAATTCCAGCGTGAGGATTGATGTTCCTCTTGAATAAAATGTAGAATTTGTATTGCAAAGGACCTCCTGACATCGGAACGTTCCATCTGTCTGCAAAATAAGACTTTGACTTTTGCATTGCATTGCGTTGGTGCGGAGCGTGTGAGCGTGCGTGTGAGCGTGCATGTGTGCGTGCACGCTCACCCAGGGCTATGTTGGCGATGGCAGGCGTTTTGCATTTTAATGACGAATCAAGTATGCTAACTCGCATTTTTAAAAGGGAAAGTGCTCTCTGTGTCGCGCCGGCTGTCAAAATGAGATGTAAGTCGTGTGATGAAAAGAGAACAAAGAAGACAAAGTGGGGGGGCCTGCTACACTGAGAAATGAAATAAAACCTTGTATGGCCTGTCAGCTGGTGTCGTTTTATATTCATATCCAAAAGGGAGGCTGTGGTATTAGCGCTCCACTCACGCCTCACTCATCTGTCTCTCCTAATTCCTCACTTGTGTCAACACCAGGAAGGTGGGGGGGGGGGGGGTCGTTAATTGACAAACGAGTGTCACATCCCAGCAAAGGTAGGCGGGGTGTTGTGCGGCTGCTCCAGGAAGCAGCACGGGGACGGCCCCCGGGATGAGAAGTGACACGGGGAAGAGCGCCTGTCATCGTCCGGCCTAAGTGTTCAATCTGCGGGGGGGGGGGGGGGGGGGGGGCTATGCAGATAACGTGTCAGGATATGAAACTGCGGCGGTATGAAGTCTTCAAATCACTTAACCGGCGGCCAATGTGCGTGGCGCGCTGACGTGGAGCTCCCTGCGACCAGCCTGTTTAGGATAACCTGATCTGCGGCTCATAAATGAAGGAGAGATTTAAAAGGCAGCAAATAGGATCCCCGTCCGGCACGTTGATATTTAGTGGCATTCCGACACCATCCTGGAATAGAAAAAGCAAAACAGCACTGTTTTAATTTCAGCCGGTGCCGTGTGGGATGATGGACTCCTCCAGGGGAAGGAGGAGGATGCCGGCTAATGGATGCCTTGTCTCATCCCGCCGTCTCTCCAATTTCAGCTGATTTCCCTCAGACAGTTTGAGTCGTGCCGGGAAGTTGTAAAATGTCATCAGTCCTAGAGGTGAGCGTTAAGGAGGCGTCGTATTTACGATGTCGCTATGAGAGACGTGTACGTGGCACAGACGCGGCGGCGGGACGGACGTCCGTGTCGCTCCCATACGCTTTCAAAGGAACACTGCACCTTCTTTTGGAATTTTACCCGTCATCCAGAAGTCTTCTGGCACCATAATCGATAAATGGAAGAACACCATAAATGAAAGCCAACAGGCTGGATGACAAGAGGGTTCACTCTGTGCATCTGCCTCAGCACCTTGGGCATCGCCACGTGGCGAAGACGATGTGATAAATCATCCAGAAGGCTTTACTTAGCTTTTGTCTGCTGTGATTGACGTACGACACCTGATTTTGCTGAATGTAAAACTGGTACTTTGACCAAGAGACCAAGTCCTGGCTAGCAGTCCACCTGATGAAAGGTCACGAGCGTATTCCACACACAAAGTTGCTACATGTCAATCAAGGAGTGGATATGCAAATGAGCTGACGTCTGCGTTGACACGATATCAACTTCACACAATAACCAAAGTCACATGATTGATTGTCGTTTTATTTGAAGCCTAGTTTTTATATTTGAAAGCTTTTGACATTCCAATGACGATGTTAAAACGTCAAGTTGATAGCTTTTGATGAGGGGTACGGGTATGATCGTATGCTATCATATTGTTGCTAGGCAACATCACCCAGCAACAGTTGTTATGGTCACGGGCCTACACACGTCCTTCTCTCGTCTGTGCCTTCTAAAGATATACAAAGAGATAAAAGCTAAGAATGCACGTGATGGGACGCACCTATTCCACCTCCTTCATACGAAGCACATTGTTATTATTATTCTTATCCACATTGTTCCACCCAAGAACTACCTTACTGGCGTAGTGACACCTCGCCACACCACAGCGGCTAGCGACTAGGCTAGGTGTAGCCTTCCTTTCTATGTTGCTATGTGGCATCACTGCACCCAGGAAGGAAGTTCTACTAAATTACTAAAGTATGACATGTTAGCCACATGCTAACAGCAGGGATAGCAAACCTTGCTGAACGTTTTGGAGCTCTGTGGCCCTCGTGGTCTGTTTTCTTCAGAGGGCACAGGAAAGAGATGCTCATGTCTCCCATAAGGATTTGGATGCCGGGCGGCAACAAGGAAGTGAAGAGAAGAATCCATCTGACAGCAGAGCGAGTGCATCAGTAATAAATAGTTAAAAGTTCAATTCCTCCTTTTGTTAGTGCGGTCTTTCCACGGGCTTTGGCAGCCATCGGAAGATAAAAAGATGGGAAGAAGACAATATAGTTGCTTATCTTTCTGAGCCCGCAGAGCAGTTTAGTGTCTTTGTCAGTCCAAAGACAAGAGAAGGTTGCTGACAGCGGTAGAAGCATCTATTCATCACCGTCAGCGGCCATCAGCCCTCTGGAGGCTTTCCACAAGCTCCTCCTTTCTTCTTCTCGCCGTTTGTCCCGCATGTGAATGGAAAGGAACATGTTTATGTTCCTTTTGTTCACATTATATATACTGGCCAGCGATGCCATTCTTTTTATGACTGCGTCACTTCTTTCCTTTTTTATTGTATACCTGGAGACGGATGGCGTGCCACCGACACGGAGATTTACAGGCCTCCGGCTCGCAGCGGCGGCGCTTTAGAAGGGCCCGCTGACATCCAGCCAGCACTTTGGAGGAGGAGAATAAAAGCTGACATTTTATTGGCTCTAAAGTCGAGAGAGGGAGAGGAGGGAGAAGGAAAATAAAAGACATTCCGCTGCATTTGATATTTTTCAGTCATGGGGAGCGTCCAAAAGAAGAAGATTGATTGGGTATTTTTTAGGAACTTGTCAGCGCTAATAACGACAGCTATGCTTTCAATTATCACCCACTAAATATAGTCCATCCTGACATCATTTGTCACCGTGGGATGCTGCGCTATTTTAATACTTTATGTCCAGCGCCTGTTTAATCGTCCTGCCGCCGTTCGGCATGTGGCGAGGTCGGGTAGTCTTCTGGCTTCAAAGCCGTCCCGGGGATATATTTTTCCATTGACAGAATTCCAATTAGTTTTAGTACGCTCCGGCTGAATAAAATGGCTCTTAAAATGGCCAATGTTTCCCCCACGAGATGCTTTTTTCTCAGCGCGCCAAGCCGGTGATGGATCTTTTACGATTTGACCCGACGGGGCCCGAGTGGACATCCTACCCTTCCCTCCCCTCATCCAGGTCTTAGTCGCTCCCATAACCGCACCGCAGCCTCGTTTTGATAGAAACATCTGCCGGGCCGGGTGAAGATCACGACTGGCCTTCATATTTAAAGACTTATGAAATACTTTACCAGTCTGCCTGCTGTCAACGCCGGCGGCGGCCGTCAGACGTGTTAGCATGAGTCACGTGTTGACGAAGATTTGGGCAAGTCCTGGTGTCTACTCGGGTTTTTGATTGGGGGGGTGATTGAAGCACCGGGGTGTCCATCACTGCTGCTTGGACGCCGATGATGTGGACCAGTTAGGCTTTACTGGGACGCTCATCCCTCGTTTATCACTGGTTCCACACCCGGCCGTTACTTGGCACAGAAAACCTGTTTATGGCTTTAGAAATATACTTATGAATATACTTATGAACATTATTACTACCCTCTAGCTATAAATAGCACCCCAGTAGCCGCTTTTATGCTCCTATTAGGCTTTGTTTACATCACATTGCTACAGGATCACACCCAACTAGCTAACAAGCTAACTAGTTAGCCTCCATTTACTTACTGTAAAAATGATGGCTTTACTTGTTGTCTCCTCCAGGGCTTGGTTTATGTTCTTCCCATTACCCTCAGCCATCGTTGGGATAAAAGATGGAAGCAACTGGCAGGCATGGAACATATTAAACCTCAGCATGAAAAAGGGGGGCAGCCATGATTCTACTTCTCTTGGCTTAAGACCAAATGGGGGGGGGGGGGAGGAGGCCGTGCTGGAAGGAGAACAAAAACACCTCCTTTGGTTTCAGTGGAGCCCGTTTGAGCCACTTCATGGCCTTCCATCTATCTCCTCCGTGTCTTCCTGGAGGACAGGCAGGAGGTGAAAAGTGAAGGCAGATACTTGAGGCGGATTTCCACCCAACTTCGGGATGTGTGCCAGGTGGTGTGGATGTTCACGAGAGCCCCCCCCCCCCCCCCATTAGGCATCTTTCACCTCCAGCTTCTTAGCCATGGAGGCGATGCTTCATTCTGCCTTTCAGTCATACTCATCACGACCCAAACATTCTGGGGAAGGAACATGTCTCCTGAAATGTGACAGAGGCAAGGAAAAACTAGCAGAGAGAGCTAGAGGTCTGCATGTCCCGAGGCTGTCCTCCACCAAGTGCTAAGGTTCACTTCCGATTGCTTTGGTCTCGTCACTTCTTCTATTTCTGTTGGCCAACATCTCAAGGCACTTTACAGAACGGAGCAGGCCGAGAACTTTGGTGACAGAGGCAAGGAAAAACTAGCAAAGAGAGCTAGAGGTCTGCATGTCCCGAGGCTGTCCTCCACCAAGTGCTATGGTTCACTTCCGATTGCTTTGGTCTCGTCACTTCTTCTATTTCTGTTGGCCAACATCTCAAGGCACTTTACAGAACGGAGCAGGCCGAGAACTTTGGTGACAGAGGCAAGGAAAAACTAGCAAAGAGAGCTAGAGGTCTGCATGTCCCGAGGCTGTCCTCCACCAAGTGCTAAGGTTCACTTCCGATTGCTTTGGTCTCGCCCAATTTCTGTTGGCCAACATCTCAAGGCACTTTACAGAACGGAGCAGGCCGAGAACTTTGGCGACAGAGGCAAGGAAAAACTCCCTCTAGCAAAAATAACCTTGATGTCCACCTTGTCCCGAACCCTTGCATCCACCAGGTGGTTCAGTTGGGCTGGTACAGTAGGCCGAGAACCACACCAAATAAAGCACTTTGGCGACAGAGGCAAGGAAAAACTGCTGATATTTGCTGATAAGTTTAAAATGCTTGCGATCCTAACAAACGCTGTTGGTCTTCTTCTGTGGTTCATGTTGGTTCGTCATCACTTACTTATCACTATTAATAGACGACACCCCGCCGCATCCCTTCAGAATAAAAGCGCCAGATGAAGTCAGGTTTTCAATGGAAGGGAAAGTAGTCCAAGTCCATTCATGCCGTCTTTCCTCCAGCAGCTTCTGTGGGCGTGTGGCGTCTCCTCTGTATTTTGTGACGCTCTTGTTGAAAGCGTCAAGCGTCTCTGACTCGGGACGGCTGTTCCAGATTCTCCTCACACCCTGCAACTCATTTCCTCTTTCCAGCTTTTTGCCACGTTCACCTTAAAAAGATGCCGAGACGGGTTTGAACCGGCGCGCGTGTGTGTGTGCACGCCGCGTCTGAACAAAGAAATCAGAAAGAATGGCAGAGCAGGATGAGCGGCGGAATCAAGGGCACGAGGCGCCGTCTGACATCCGTCAGCATGGAAATATGTTTTAATGGTCAGGCGAGGCTGCAAGACATCACAAGCCGTTGCCTCACTCTTCCACCCTGGGAACACACGGAGATAAGAAGCAGCGACTGCATGTTTCATGTCCTCGCCGCTGACACGTCGCCGCGTTGGAACAAGCCTTCCTTTCGCACTCGTCTTCTGTTTTACCTCATAAAACGCCGTCTCTCCATTAGGATAAACGCACGGCGTTGGCCGACGGCGTGATTAAGCCAACTACAGAGCAAACGGTTTTGTGATCTCCTCCGCCTGTCCAGACTCTTTCCCCCCACAGTGTCTCTACCGGGGGGCAATAAAGAGTTCCTTTATTTTCTCCCTCTGTCTGGATCCGAGGCCCTTGGGTCCTCCAAAGCTGGGAATGTGTCTGTACTCAGATGTTTGGAAAAAACACCAAACAGCCGATGAAGAAGGACCGGGCCAAGTTAGACGGGAGGAGGGTGCGCTATCCTCATCGGGGCAAAGTGTTGCTGTACGAGGGGGCCGGGCGGAGGGGCCCAAGAGGGTCTGAAGACTTGTGATCTGAGGGCCGTTTGTGTGTCAGCCGGATCAAAGTCGTCTGAAAAGAAGAAGAAATCCCTTTTTACCCCCCCCCCCCAACTGGCAACCGTTATTTGGGGCTGTAGGTAGGAGGGGGGAGCAAGCAGAAGATGCTTTCCATTGTTGTTCAGCCTCTTAGTGGAACTTCTACTGCTTGAGGCTTTCCGTGGTCACTGGCCAGATGGATGTTTCATTTCAGACCACTGGGTCCCCTGAATGCAACATCCTTCAAACTGCTGCGTCGCCGGGTTGCCCAGGAAGAGATATTTGGTAAACAGGAAGTCAGCTGCTGATCGTTCCTGTAAAAAAGCAGAAGTAGCCGTTTTCATTGGTTCTTACGTCAGAAAGCTAGTTTGTGCTCCGAGTTTGTAGACTGGACAAAAATACTGTGTGCTTCAAAAGATACACATGCTGTAGTAGAGGGGTCTGAAAGAAGAAGTTCTTGTCTCCGGTCTTACTTTGGTCTTGGTCGGTCTGCTTGGATGGGGTCAAATGGTCCTGCTTTTCCCCAAAAACAGTCTAGTCCATGTCGCCCCTCGCGATATCATGGCTGGATGAGCTCCCTCATGATGGTCAGATGGTTGGTTGGTTCGTCAGAAAGGAATTCCTGAATGAATGACGGTAGACTACGGTCTACCGGAAGTCAAAATAAGGTGATATGTAGTATTTTGGCCACTAGGAGGCAGTAATGGCAGGAACCATTAGCTTACATGACATTACCTTACCACTGCATCAGGTCCCGCATCCCAAAGTGAAGCGATGTTGGACGGCCATCGTTTCTGGCTTTTTGAGGTTAACTAGTTAGCTTGCTAGCTTGCATCTTTGTTCGCGAAGTCTGCCATCAGAGACAAGACTCTAACAATGTTAAAAAGCGTATCCAGAAAGTCTTAGACTGCTTTCTATGCTCTAACTAGCAAAACATTCCATTTATTAACATTGAATCCTAAATTCATTTAATGAGGTCGGTTAACCGGCACAAAGCAGGGACGCCCGTACAGCGGTACCTCGGTTTTTAAATGGGCCCGCCTTTTGTATATTCCATTTTTGATGAACATTTTGCGCCTTGGTTCTCGTACATTGGATCCTGTAAACAAACTTCCGGTTCCTTAGCTTGCCGACCCCTGGGCTAAGCTAACATCTCCAGCCAGGCTTCCTGGAATGTTAGGATGCAAAACCTCCCGAATGAAGACCCAATGACTCAAAGCTGCGCTGCTCCGGGCGTGCCGTCCCGTCCTGGAACGGGAGCGCACCGAGCTGAAGTGATGTAGCAGACGTTGCGGTTGAGACGTTGATGTTTATAGGAGCTGTTTGATAGACGGCTGATGAGGTCATGTGACATCATCCTGCTAGCATAGGGCCAAAAGAAAAAGGATTTGGAGCACAATGCCATTCTGACGCTAATCCTCATCTTGAACCCGGCGGAGTCCCGTGTAGTGTGAAATGTACACAACTGTCAGTCACACTCGCCCTCTCAGGCGGGGAGGGTGCAGGGAGCGTATCCCTCCACGGGGCCCCGGCTGGTTAAATTATAAGTTTTATAGCCAACCCCGAGGCCTCGCACAGGCAGCTAATCCCAGCAGAGGGCTAATCCGACCCCGCGTTACAGAAAATCAATGCGCCTCTTTGGTGTTGGCGTGCCATCAGGGCACGGGGACACATGTCAGACAGGCCTCCTGATTTTTTCATGAGGTGTGTTTTTTGATGTGCTGGAGGATGCTCCAGGTAGCGAGAACTGAAAAGAATATCTGGAAGCTAGAAGGGCCATGGAATGGATTTGTGATGATGATTATTTCTCTTCCATTCAGAGGCCAACTACGGGCGGCTTGTTGTGCTTCTTAAAGCGCTCGAGTGCGGTGGTGAGTGTTTCAGATGTTAGCATGCGTCATGCGGCATCACAAAGATCAAAATGGATGGATTGCAAATCTTGAATACTGAGTTGTTGATGTTGGTCTTGAACGTTCCATGGACCGTGTACTCTTGGTGTCTGACATGAAGCAGATGATGAAGGAAGCACAAACGCGGCGGGCCTGGTCCACAAACCTACGGCTATGCTAACTTGGTGCTGTTAGGAATGGAACATGTTCCCCTTTGTTCCAGATGCAAGTATGGCAACGTGCTTGACTCGGAAGACCTTTCACTAAGTCACGACGTAAACACCAAAATGCGTTTTATGATTATTATTGCAGTAGCGTCAAAGTCCTTTGATGGGATTAAATCGGCGCTGACTGACTGGAGATCAAACCGTGGGTCAGGCGGGCTGGTGTAATTTAGTCCTGCTGACTGGATCTTCTGGAAGGATTGGATCAGTCATTTAAATCGTGTCAATCTGTGTCCTTTTGCTAATAAATCTTTTTACGAGCCCAGATTGGAAAGATCCTGATGGATGCAGTGTGTGTTTTTCACATCATCTTGTCACTTTTTCTCCAGTGGGAAAATGGAATGTGACAGAGTTTAGCATAGCCTTCTCCGCTCTTCCACTCCTTTCTTATTCCCCATAATTCCTCTCCTTTTTATTTCTATTTTTGCTCATTTTCCCTTTTCGTTTGGCCCATTCGTCTTGGATGACCGGCATTTTTACCCAGACTGGCAGCTGCTGATGGTATCTTTAACAGCTGTGGACTTTCATACACGATGTCTTCCTGTTTTCCTCCTTAGCAACCCCCAATGTCAGGCTGAAGATCTGGAGGTCTCTTAGTTTGGAGGGCTTTTAGTTTGGAGGGCTTTTAGTTAGTACTTTGGAAGATGAACGGCTGGAGCTCTGCTTGTTAAACACTTTTTTTAGTATGCGTTAGCAAAGCAGGGTACTAACAAGTACTACCTTTAGTATGCATTAGCAAAGCAGGGTACTAACAAGTACTACTTTTAGTATGCGTTAGCAAAGCAGGGTACTAACAAGTACTACTTTTAGTATGCATTAGCAAAGCAGGGTACTAACAAGTACTATTTTTAGTATGCGTTAGCAAAGCAGGGTACTAACAAGTACTATTTTTAGTATGCGTTAGCTAAAGCAGGGTACTAACAAGTACTACCTTTAGTATGCGTTAGCAAAGCAGGGTACTAACAAGTACTACTTTTAGTATGCATTAGCAAAGCAGGGTACTAACAAGTACTATTTTTAGTATGCGTTAGCAAAGCAGGGTACTAACAAGTACTACTTTTAGTATGCATTAGCAAAGCAGGGTACTAACAAGTACTATTTTTAGTATGCGTTAGCAAAGCAGGGTACTAACAAGTACTACTTTTAGTATGCATTAGCAAAGCAGGGTACTAACAAGTACTATTTTTAGTATGCGTTAGCAAAGCAGGGTACTAACAAGTACTACCTTTAGTATGCATTAGCAAAGCAGGGTACTAACAAGTACTACTTTTAGTATGCGTTAGCAAAGCAGGGTACTAACAAGTACTACTTTTAGTATGCATTAGCAAAGCAGGGTACTAACAAGTACTATTTTTAGTATGCGTTAGCAAAGCAGGGTACTAACAAGTACTATTTTTAGTATGCGTTAGCTAAAGCAGGGTACTAACAAGTACTACCTTTAGTATGCGTTAGCAAAGCAGGGTACTAACAAGTACTACTTTTAGTATGCATTAGCAAAGCAGGGTACTAACAAGTACTATTTTTAGTATGCGTTAGCAAAGCAGGGTACTAACAAGTACTATTTTTAGTATGCGTTAGCTAAAGCAGGGTACTAACAAGTACTACCTTTAGTATGCGTTAGCAAAGCAGGGTACTAACAAGTACTACTTTTAGTATGCGTTAGCAAAGCAGGGTACTAACAAGTACTACTTTTAGTATGCATTAGCAAAGCAGGGTACTAACAAGTACTATTTTTAGTATGCGTTAGCAAAGCAGGGTACTAACAAGTACTATTTTTAGTATGCGTTAGCAAAGCAGGGTACTAACAAGTACTACTTTTAGTATGCGTTAGCAAAGCAGGGTACTAACAAGTACTACCTTTAGTATGCGTTAGCAAAGCAGGGTACTAACAAGTACTATTTTTAGTATGCGTTAGCAAAGCAGGGTACTAACAAGTACTATTTTTAGTATGCGTTAGCAAAGCAGGGTACTAACAAGTACTACCTTTAGTATGCATTAGCAAAGCAGGGTAC
The DNA here is from genome assembly GCF_030265055.1 of Doryrhamphus excisus. NCBI lineage: Eukaryota > Metazoa > Chordata > Actinopteri > Syngnathiformes > Syngnathidae > Doryrhamphus > Doryrhamphus excisus. Next base: position 548,855 of record NC_080485.1, read on the forward strand.
TAACAAGTACTACTTTTAGTATGCGTTAGCAAAGCAGGGTACTAACAAGTACTACTTTTAGTATGCATTAGCAAAGCAGGGTACTAACAAGTACTATTTTTAGTATGCGTTAGCAAAGCAGGGTACTAACAAGTACTATTTTTAGTATGCGTTAGCTAAAGCAGGGTACTAACAAGTACTACCTTTAGTATGCGTTAGCAAAGCAGGGTACTAACAAGTACTACTTTTAGTATGCATTAGCAAAGCAGGGTACTAACAAGTACTATTTTTAGTATGCGTTAGCAAAGCAGGGTACTAACAAGTACTATTTTTAGTATGCGTTAGCAAAGCAGGGTACTAACAAGTACTACTTTTAGTATGCGTTAGCAAAGCAGGGTACTAACAAGTACTACCTTTAGTATGCGTTAGCAAAGCAGGGTACTAACAAGTACTATTTTTAGTATGCGTTAGCAAAGCAGGGTACTATCAGGGACTATTAAGGTATGCGTTAGCAAAGCAACATACTAACAGGTACTATTTTTAGTATGCGTTAGCAAAGCAGGGTACTAACAAGTACTACTTTTAGTATGCATTAGCAAAGCAGGGTACTAACAAGTACTACCTTTAGTATGCATTAGCAAAGCAGGGTACTAACAAGTACTATTTTTAGTATGCGTTAGCAAAGCAGGGTACTAGCAAGTGTTATTTTTAGTATGCGTTAGCTAAAGCAGGGTACTAACAAGTACTACCTTTAGTATGCATTAGCAAAGCAGGGTACTAACAAGTACTACTTTTAGTATGCGTTAGCAAAGCAGGGTACTAACAAGTACTATTTTTAGTATGCGTTAGCAAAGCAGGGTACTAACAAGTACTACTTTTAGTATGCGTTAGCAAAGCAGGGTACTAACAAGTACTACTTTTAGTATGCGTTAGCAAAGCAGGGTACTAACAAGTACTACTTTTAGTATGCGTTAGCAAAGCAGGGTACTAACAAGTACTATTTTTAGTATGCGTTAGCAAAGCAGGGTACTAACAAGTACTACTTTTAGTATGCGTTAGCAAAGCAGGGTACTAACAAGTACTACTTTTAGTATGCGTTAGCAAAGCAGGGTACTAACAAGTACTACTTTTAGTATGCGTTAGCAAAGCAGGGTACTAACAAGTACTATTTTTAGTATGCGTTAGCAAAGCAGGGTACTAACAAGTACTATTTTTAGTATGCGTTAGCAAAGCAGGGTACTAACAAGTACTATTTTTAGTATGCGTTAGCAAAGCAGGGTACTAACAAGTACTATTTTTAGTATGCGTTAGCAAAGCAGGGTACTAACAAGTACTATTTTTAGTATGCGTTAGCAAAGCAGGGTACTAACAAGTACTATTTTTAGTATGCGTTAGCAAAGCAGGGTACTAGCAAGTGTTATTTTTAGTATGCGTTAGCTAAAGCAGGGTACTAACAAGTACTACCTTTAGTATGCATTAGCACAGCAGGGTACTAACAAGTACTACTTTTAGTATGCATTAGCAAAAGCATGGTACTAACAGGTACTACTTTTAGTATGTGTTAGCAAAGCAGGGTACTAACAGGTACTACCTTTACTATGCGTTAGCAATGCATATTCGAGGGAGGTCCTGCGTCGGGTCCCGAGTCTGGCAGGGCCTGGGCGGGGCACAAGGCAGCCGGCATTCATTCTTGGTGGTTTTTCTTTCTCATATCAGCGTGTCATCCATCATGGATGGAGGTTTTGAGAAGAAGGGATCCTGCCGCCACCAACAGTAATTATCAGCAATCAGAGCGTATCTTCAGTAAACACGTCCATGTGAGGTTCTCATGAAGGCGTCCTTGTGACGCTAGAACCAATCATGCGTCATCATAAGACTGCTTTGCTTCATCGGATGACGCCCTTTTGTCCTCCATGTTCATCTGGCCTGGGAAGCTCTTTAGTGGCCACGTGGTCCGTGTGCTGGGGATACTTTTAGGGATACTTGTGAGTACATCCTGCTGATCACTCGAGGAACACCTCCTGTACGCCCCCCCCCCCCCCTCCAATCCCAGCATTCTGTGATGCTAACATGGATGGAGTGGATGGGAATCAGAGGAGCAGAGGGCCTCATTGCCAACGTACAGGAAGTTGCAGAAGGGCAGCGTGGTGTCATGGAGGGATGGAATGATGGAATGATGGAGTGATGGAATGATGGAGTGATGGAGGGATGGAATGATGGAATGATGGAGTGATGGAATGATGGAGTGATGGAGGGATGGAATGATGGAATGATGGAATGATGGCGTGATGGAATGATGGAGTGATGGAATGATGGAATGATGGAGTGATGGAGTGATGGAGTGATGCCCGAATGCTGTAGCCAGTGTGATTGCGGCCCCCCAGGGATGATGGCACGTGAGTGTGCTAAACATTAGCTTGGTGTTGTTAGCTCTTCTGCTAATGACACCAAAGAGCAGGTGTAGGCCAAGGAGTTTAGCGTGGATGTCTGATTAGCGGGAGTGGTGTGGGGCGGGGCGGGGTGGGGGGGGGGTATACGTCTCCTCCGCTGGTTTGTTATCGCCGTGGCTGCTTTGAGTGACTACGGCGTGCGATAAACAGAAGGCGAAGGCTGTGCATTTCCTGAGTGTGACGCTATCTGCTCATCGGCGCAGACGCCACGTCTTCCTCTGACAGCACATCCGCAATCGGCCGCCTTGTCCCGTCGCAGCTTCCGCAGGGGTGGAGGTGAGGTGTGTGTGGGGGGGGGTGCATTTTAATCCCAGCCTGTTTAATGTTTGCCCCTCCCTGGGCAATCTGGGCCAGACATCATTTTAATGGTATGTACAGTGATAAAGCCAATAAAGTGTCAGGATGATTGATAATGGGAGCGTTATAGCAATATGACTTTCCAGTTCTCCTCTGCGCTCCAATGATGGCTTCCAAATTGAATTCCTTATGCGAGCTTGCAAGGCATGCGTGTGTGCGCTGCTTTTAGCCAAAAGCATAGGTGAGAAGGAAAGGTGAGCTTATGCAACATATCATATCCCAAATAAGGAGCCTGCTGCTCAATAGATGGTTGGGGGGCTTCTGGGGGGGGTTACGCGCTAAATAAATGATATGAAGTCTTGCGTCGTCTTGGGTGTCATGTCGGCGGGCGTGCTTCTTGTCAAAGTCGGGAGGCGTACGAGGGGGAGAGGATGTTGTAAACGTGTCCAAACACGGCTGGACGTTGACACGCCGCAGACGCAGCTGATGGCGGTGATCCTGACATTCCTGCACGGTTGCTAATATCGGCGCCACAGCTGAGTTTCCCGTTTCCTTCACGTCTTGCTACTCGTACGCTGGATTATTTTGCACGTGATCTGGTCCAGCCATTTGGGAGTCTGCGGTTTCAAATGTCGCACGCCGCCCCCTGCAGGACTGGAGCTGAACTTACGACTCCAGCTGGTAGGTCCATGACGTACGTACACCACGTTATGGATTATTCTTAGGTAACATCACGTGGTTACATGGGTATGGCGTCCTCGTCTGTTTGTCATGTATTCATTGGACCAAATGCCACGTGGAGCGGCACGGCGGTCTGGTGGTTAGTGCGCAGACCTCACAGCTAGGAGACCAGGGTTCGGTTCCCGCCCTCGGCCATCTCTGTGTGGAGTTTGCATGTTCTCCCCGTGCATGCGTGGGTTTTCTCCGGGTACTCCGGTTTCCTCCCACATTCCAAAAACATGCTAGGTTAATTGGCCACTCCAAATTGTCCATAGGTATGAATGTGAGTGTGAATGGTTGTTTGTGCCCTGTGATTGGCTGGCGACCAGTCCAGGGTGTACCCCGCCTCTCGCCCGAAGACAGCTGGGATAGGCTCCAGCACCCCCCGTGACCCTCGTGAGGAAAAAGCGGTAGAAAATGAATGAATGAAAATGCCGCGTGATGAGAGGAAAAAAAACAACCGTCACCAAGAAAACTTTATTATCCATCTTGTTCTGCCACAACATTTGAAAAAGACAAAAGCTTTTCCAGAGACCTCCGTGGCGGCACAGTGGCTGCTCGGAGCCTGTGCCCGAATACAGTGCACCTTGCTGGGCCACGGCAGGTCTGCTTCTCCTGGTAGTACTCATGTACTCATGTCATGATATTTCACAAGGTCCACAAGTCCTCATCTCTGCCAGTCCTTCTTAGCTCCAGGTCTGCACCAAGTACAGCTTACTTATATATATATAGTATATATACATACATATAAAAAGTAGACAGAGAAAAGTTTTGAAAAAAACTGACACTTCCAGTATTTTATTTGTTTACATTTATCATCACATTGTCCACTTGTGTCAATAAAAGAGTATAATTGAATTGACTAGTACAATGGGACTTGTTAGTTATCAAACGTGTTGACTAAGTTGGGTTAACAAGTCAATAAATGAAAACCATTGAGTGTATATACTGTATGTATACTGTGTACTGTACTATGCTGTATACAGTATGATACATAGATGTGTTTGCTAATACTGTTAAACTTGCCGTACTGTCTTCAATGTCCCGGCAGCGGAGATGATATTTGTCCATATTTGATAGCTAGTACTTTAGCTTCCTCCGAGTGCTTGGAATGTCCCCCGCTTCCTTAAGTCACGTGGTTGATGCTCATCGATGGAGACGTTGGTTCCTATTAGCTTCCTTGTCTGCCTTCATCAACCATCACAAATAATTACATCATTACTAATGTTTTTACTGTTATTATTGAAGTATGTGACAGCATAGGAGGGGGATGTTCTGATCTCCTGTTTATATTTCCTGCCATATTGATCATAAAGTTGACTGGAGTAGTTGCGCCATCGCCTGAATATTGTTCAGTTCTCAGATGGCAAACTAGTCGGTGGTGAAGCATCAGCGCCTCTGCTGGTGCGCCAAGGACTCGTGAGTGCTAGCAAGCGCTAGCGAGCGTAAACAATGACACGAAGCCCAAAAAAAGGATACAAGAGAAGCCACCATCCATCATGTTTCTTCAGTTTGGGCAAACATCTCTCACTGTCACTCAATGCTGTCCTACTTTGGTGCTCCATCTTCATCCCCGATGAGATCATGTGACGATCGCTCATTGATTTATTGCTTTCAGTTTGGAAATCCACAGCGCTCAGTGCGAGATTGACAACACGTGTCAGTCTTGCAGTCTCGGCGGGCCAATGAAACGGCTCCTTTCATCCCGGCTAACCTCGGAGCCCGCCTCCCCTCGCCTGCCTGGATCCTGGCAGCCGTGGAAGCGCTTTGTTTTATGGAAATGCTGATTGATGACACGTCTGGCTCAGCCGCCACTTTTTGACAAAAAGTATTGATGGCTGCGCTCAGTAAAGTGTTAGTCCAGGTGACGGAGCCATCCATTTTCTACATGAGCCAGAGTCAAAGCCAGACGGGGAGAGAAACTTGAATTTGCATATTTTGGATCTCCGGAGTTGGGAGTTGGACGTGTTGGAAGTTTTAATGGCCGCATTCTAGCATTTGCTAGTAGTATTGCTTGATGAAGCTCTCCTTTGTTGACTTTACTGTAAGGAGACTTTAAAGCCAAGAGCTGCTGGACTAAAGTACTCCAGGGTTAGCATTAGCATTAGCATTAGCGTGTACAGCCATCCCTTGTTTATCACAGCGAATTAGTACCAGACTCAGTGAAGTGAATTTCAAAATACAAAAACCTTTTTATGACTTTCTAAATGCAGGTTTTAACATCTTCAGAGCCCTCTAGACATGACCTAACACCCCTATAGTCACTTTACACGCCCATTATTTATTATTCACAGCCACCGCTAGCATCACAAGTTAGATTAGATTAGATTCAACTTTATTGTTATTGCTCATGTCACTGGTACAGGGCAACAAAATGCAGTTAGCATCCAACCAAAAGTGCAATTATATAAGTACCTTAGTATTAAGTAAATGTAGAAAAAAATATGGACCAGTTAGCCTCTCAAATGTATTTATTCCAAACATAAGAAGGCGTTTCAAAGACAAAGAAGCCAAAAACGTACCACTTCCACACCGAATGAGAGCGATGTCAGCCACGGCATGTGCCGCACATGCGGGAACATGATCACGGCGGACCCGCCCCAAACGCCACAAAGCGGCGGCGCTGCCGTGCGCCTCGACAAAGGCAGATTTAACAGATGCTCGAAGGGGACCTTAACTCCTGCAATCCCGCTGTCCTGCACCCGGGGCCCCGCCCTCTAACTGCTGTATAAATAGATTGTCTTGACAGGGTAATTCATCTCCGGCCATGAAAACATCAGCTTTAAAAGACAGCTCGGCTCAGACCGCCGCTTGTTAGCGGCCAGATCAGCAGCCCAGATGCCTGGGATGGAAACTCATGAAGAGAAGATTAATTTATCTGTCAGCCATGACTTTGACAGTTGCTGTAAATTTGACTCTGGCCTGCGCTCACCGAGGGAGGGGGGGCGTTGTGTGTGTGTGTGTGTGTGTGTGTGAAGATATGACGAGCGGGAGTAACGAGTGAGAGGAGTGCTAAACATTGACAGATCGTATTGACAAGGTGTGATGCATCTCCACCAACTCTGCTTTCATGCCATGCCCCCCCCCAACCCCCCCTCACCCTCTTTTAAAAAGCAACATTCATTGGTGGGCTCAAGATGGCGGCCACATCGGGGCTGGGGGGGGCGGTGGTGTCAGGGAAGCCATTTGGCGTCTGATTGATGGTAGCAGGCGAGGCGAGCGGCGGCCATGTTCTCTGATCTCGCCAGGAGAAACCGGAGAGGTTTTTCCCTGCCGTGTATTCCTGCTCATATCGTTCACAAAATAGACGGGGAGTTTGCTCGGGGTGTGTTCATCATTCCACGGCTGTGCTCGACATGAAGATGTAAATAAAGTTTATTGAAACGTCAGTCTGCTTTTTACTGTTTAGCGAAGTCTGCATTCACTTCTGCTTTGCCGTGTCAGTCCAGCGATAGTGAAAGTGAAAAGTAAGCACGCCGTTGATGTTCTCCATAGGCAGTGTGTGCTGTAACCATGGCGACAAGGAAACTCCTCCTTTGGCGTCTTTTCTAATGGGAAGTGTGAGAATTGCTGCGAAGCCGCCTTCGGAGGAGCGAATGGAACGTGATGGGAAAAGCAGCTGGGAAGAGGGAGCGTCAGGAATGCTGCAGTACGCACGCCAGGCCACTACTTGGCGCTGTGACGTGCCGCAGGAACACGGCAGAATCGGCGAGGTATGGCGTATGTGGATGCTGGTTCAATCCCTGACTAGTCGGGTTTGGCCTGCAAGGGGGACGGAGAGGGAGTGACGGGGGTGGGCGGAGCGAGGACCGGCATGACTTGGTGGCGTAAACGTGGAGCTCGTTAAGCGAAGAAGCGGTCTGTGCTGCACTGGGTGGCGTGCGGCCTTCCCATGGGCGGATCCATGTAGCGTCTCCTGGCATTGGGAGTCTCTTCCTGATCTTGTCTTGCTTCTCATCCCGACGAGCTTCCAAACGGGATCTCACGCCAACGCAAACGGGCGAAATTTGCGTGCGATTCATCAGCATGTCTGATTGGACCCGGCGGCCCTGACGGATCTAGCCCAGGAGATATTGGGTTTTTATTGTAGATTAGCATGCTAATAGGCTTGGATTTGACAGCCCCCAGCCAGGGAGGGCTTGTTTCGGGTCGGGGAGGGGGGACCCAAAAGAGAGTCGAGTGGTGTGGGGGGGGCTCCGGGCTGGAGGAGCGTGGAAGATGTTGCTAATCAGCATGCGGAAGGAGAAAAGCTCCTGACGGAGGAGGCGACCCCGTCCCGGTAAATATGGTGACTTAGCCTCTCCTCCTTTTGTCTGCCAAAGCCCTCAGCTGTGGACTTAAGGAGTCCTTTCACCTAAGAGGAAATCAAAAGATAATCCCAAGTTTGATGTTGGGAGCAACTTTGGAGGCAAAGAGCGGGGGCGGGGGCGGGGGGGTCAATGAGTCTAAGCTGCAAACCTTTGACAAAAAAAGCTTCTGACATTGTCATTTCCTCCCCGAAAACTTCTGAGCACCGCCTTCAAACTCGTGATGAAGAATAGAGAGATAAGCCCGGGCACTTTCCCTAAACGCTACATCTAATTCCCCCCCCCACCAGCCCAAACAGAAGATGCAATCCTCTTACCGTGTTTACCCAAAACCCCTGTCGAATAGATACCCACGCTTGACTGACAGGGTCTTTCTTGGAGTTTACCAACCTATTGTCGATGTTGGCCCAACTTTTGGCTTCGTCTTCCAGTCGCATGACGGAAAAGAGCCGACAAAGCTTCCCATTCCGCAAGGAGCTCATCTCCGGGGAGGAAAGTTGGGAAGTGGGACACGCCGCTTGAAAGTCTACTTTCATGGAGGACTTCAGCATCCAAGGGCAGTAGAAACCGGATGGACCATCAGTTGGGGATCCAAGGACATTGGGCCCCAGCGCCCCCTGCGGTGTCCTGCTTGATGGCAGACCAGAAGGCCGGACTAAGGACCTGCCTACGTTGGAACCCTCCTGGCTTTGTGTCCCAACTGCTGGATGAGTACATGGCTTGTAAAGGGGGGGGGCTCAGGTGGTTGTTGGAGGGGGGGGTGCCAAAACTCTTTGGTGTTCCCCTTTGTGCCACCTCCAGTCATGTCATCCTGTGGGAAACTAATGTTGACTTTATTTCATCAGGATGCTAGCAGACGTTATTAGCATATTAGCATATTTATGGCGATGTTGGCATCGATATGACATCAGCTCACATCGATATCGGTTTGTGATGTCGGTTTGTGATATCGGGAATGACGGACCAACAAACATCTGGAATTTATTTTTACATTTGCCATGACCAAACAGGAAACACATCACCAAAATAAGAGCATGGAACAGGAACTGACATGGGGGGGGCTTTGCTAAGATACAATTGTTATTGTGTAAAATATTCTTTTTCTTCCATAAAATGAGTTGTTTTTGGAGTTAGGAGAATAAAGTAAAGTATATTAAATGAGGATATAAAATATATTTAGGAGAAAGAAGTCCTAATATTAGTGAACAGATCCTCAGGCGGCACGGAGGATCCGGTGTTAATCTGGTAACCAGATCCCATCTTTTGGCATCTTAGCCATCCTGTCATGTCTTGACTGTCCAAGGGTTTTAGGGTCCAAGGGGTGTCCCAGGGTTGGGCCCCACTGTTTCCTACTGCTGAGATTGCTGTTTTAAAGGGTGCTAGGACTGTGACTCGGCCGGCGAGGGCCCGGCCTGCTCCAGAACAGAAGACGGCGGGGCTCTGACAGCTCGGAGCGTCGGGGGCCGGCGGGGGAATAATTGATAGCAGGCAGCCGGCATCCAAGGTCCTTTAGCAGTAATTGCAAGCAGAATCTGACTCTCTGATCTCAGCAGTGGTATTGGCGATGCCAGAAGAGTCCGCCTTTGACAGATTGCCTTCCTGCAGTAATAACTAAGGCATGTCCCCCCCGCCCCCCATCCCGCTTTTCTCACACAAGGCCATCCGACGCCGCCTCCGCCGCAGAAGCCGGCCCCAAATCACGGCAGATTATTCTACATGTGTATTTGTCTTTGGGATTTTTCTGACAGGACCTCTTCTGCTAATGGCCTCGCCTCTTAGGAGAACATCTCGCTGCTTTTTTTTCTCTTTTTCGGTTTCGCTGACAAACGTGTTTGCGGGAAGACGTGAGACTTTTGTTTCTAATTGCCTTGTGAAACGTATTAGCCCTAAAAGGATTGCTTAAGTGTGACCCACCAGCTGTGCTCCCAAAATACAAAAAAGGATTTTCCAAACACTTTGTGTTGCCATGGCTCTCGCCCCGAATGACAACCCTGAAGGCTTTATGGCCTTTTCAGGGATAGTTAGCCCCCCCCCCCCCACACACACCCCCACCCACCCTCGTGGGCACGCCTCCATGCTGACTGTCTGCACTGTAAAGCACTCTGGGATTTATTGTCAGCTGGAGTTTCCTTGATGGGGTGTAATAATACCGTGTCTTTCACACCCGCCAAGGTGGTAGAACCCCCCCCCTCAGCTGATGAGAGGACCCCCGCCAGCGCCTGTGTTCTCATAAGCCGGCCAGCTCCACCCCATGGCTGTCCAAACAAGCTTTCTCAACAGGCCCCCACATCAAAAAGAGCAGCGTGGGGGGGGGGGGGGGGGCAGGAAAGTGAAACAAACAGGATGCTTGACTTCTTTTGTTTTCCTGCTAATAGAAGACGCTCGTAAACTGACATATTTCAAATAATAATCAAATATTCATCCAAGCCAGAAAAAAAATAAGTAGCTTTTTCCCATTTTGAGAAATAGAAAAATAGATATATGTATTTATGTTATTATAAAAAGATATTTTTGAATGAAACGCTGATATGAGTAAAAGTACATACAAGGTTGGAATCTTGGGAAAATAAATGTAGAAAACTAGATGCTATTTTTTTTTACAATAGAATTTTAGTCAGATTTTTTCAACAAAGAAAACAATATTTTATTTAAATATACTTTGTTTTTTTAGACAAGAAAATACACCAAAAAAATAGTATTGACCACAAATAGTAAAAAGATGGTTGATGTTTTCTCTAAAATTTGGTTTTCATTTTTCATTTAAACCAAGTTATGATTTTCCTTAAAAATAATTTTTCAAGAATTCCATAAAATAGTCATATATTTTTTGCAAAAATGATACAGTATTTGTCTTGAAAGAAAAGTTTGATATTTTAAAGGGAAAGCAAGTTTTTTTAAGAAGGAAAAAGTATGCTATATTTTGAGGAAAACAAGTGGTAATATTTGTCAATGAAGTCATCGTTTCAGCAGACGTCAGGAGAGCAGAGGAGGCCGACACAGGATCTCCTGCCTTGGGAATCTGGTCTTCCTTTGGGAATCTGGTCAGCTCATCTTGTCATGCTTCCATAGGCTGGCCTACACTTGTGTGTGTGTGTGTGTGTGTCTATACCGTATACTTGAATTGTTAGGAATGGTACTACTTGTGTACTACATGATACTACGTGTGTACCACATGGATACCACACGTATGCCGAGATGATCCCCGAACGAACGCCCTGACGGTTGATCCTCTCCCGGCCCTGCGGGTCTAATTAGACGTTCCTGGAATCAAAGCTGGAAGTGCGTGCATCCGAGCAGGAGTAAACGAGAGTGACGGGAACATGCGGGACGATATCAAAGACAATACCCGGGAAGTCAAAAGTCCCTAAACGGCTGAAAGCAAACGTGCGGCTCAGCGGGCGAGCTGCCAAACTCTCTAAATAGAAACTCCTTTCACAAAGCAGCCTTTTTAATCAAACATCTTGAAGGGGGGGTGGGGGCCCTCAAGCAGGTTGGGGGGGGGGGGTGTCTCGCTGCTTTGAGACGTCTAAACATAGAGATCTTTTTTAGAGGAGGACGCAATGTGAAAATGTAAATAAAATTTATAGCCCCCCCATCCGTCATTCCTCATCCCCCCCTCCCCCTTTTTTTTTCTCCCCTTCAGCTGACCTACAGCCGACCTTCAGGACACAAGGCCAGCTGGGGTTCAGATGCCACTGCCTCTTTTAAGACCCCCCCCCCCCCCCACATCACTCCCCTTCTAACATTTTTAGTATTTCCATGTTTATATCCTGTTACATCATACCCGACATAGCAGTGGTCATAATCCTGCAGTAGTCCTCTTTCATAATCTTGGAACATCACATCATCTACGAAAAAAGTGTCATCTTTTGGGTGGAAAATTGACATTGTTTTAATAATGTAATAATTATTATTCAATGATGTAATTATTAATGAAGTTTTAATTTCCTCTTACTATTTTATTCCACAGCCCAAAATCATTTTTTGTCGTGTCAAAGTAGTCAAGTGATATAAAAAGTGTAAATGTAAAACTGTAACGTTTAATTCCACGACTTCCTTCATACCCGACGTAGCAGGAGTCTTGCCTTGTCTCGGTTGTCCTTCTGGCATTTTCTTAAATTCCCAATGAAATCAGCAAGTCATCATCTGAGAGTATTTTTGTTGTTTTTTTTACAACAAAATTGAAATTAAGTAAAATTAAGTAAAGTCGTACGCATAAAAACTGAAAAAAACAAATATTTTGAAAGGGAAAAAATCGTTTTCTGAGCAAGAAAAAGCATCTACAATGTTTTGAAAAAGGTCCTAACTTTACTGTAGCATACCCGACGCAGCAGCAGGCTAATCTGGCCTCGTATTGGTTCATTTCTTTTTGGATAATCATTTGAGTGTATTTTTTTTGGGGGGGGGGGGCTGTTTCAAGGGTGAAATCCTCCATTTGTTTTCATTTCATACCCGACGCTGAAGCTTTGCTGTATCTTTTTTTCCCCCACACATTTTTTGTAGTATTTTTCGGAGATTCAAAGTAGTCTTTGAAAAAGAAAGTATAAAGGAGTAACCTTTTTCCCGTTTCCGTCATACCCGACGTAGCAGCAGCCTCATGTCCAATATGACAGGACGTTGGGGTTGGCGTAAAGGCGATGACGCCACATGAAGACGTTGGAGACGTGCTCCAAAGCGGTTTGCTTTCCATCGGTTTTCCGACTCTGGCCTTGTCCCGGCCCGGGCGCCCGGCATGCGAGCGCACCTGCGTGTTGAAAGTGAGCGAGGGTCAGCCGGGAGCGGCTTTGATCATCCTGACAGTTGGACTGCCTGGATGGGCGTGGCGCCCATAATCCCTTTTGCTTAACTCGTGCTTTTCGGGCCCAGCTGGGGTCGTGTCCCGGGATAAAGCTAAGACTTCATCAAACAGCGGGCTTTTGGGTGGCTCGGCGAAGGGAAAGGTGCCTTTGAGGGTCAGGCATGGAGGCCACATTTAGGACAGGGGTGAATGGCCACAATGGGGGGGGGGGATTAGGGTGTTTTCCCTACTTGCTAATAATAAGGCTTCAGCAGGCAGTCTTAAAGAGTCCTAAGAGCTTTAGCCGAGTGCTGCAAACAGGAACCGTGCTGCCGGCTCTCCTCGGCCTTCGTGGACTTCATGAAAGTACCCAACACGAGCCGCGGCGTGGGCTTAGGAAGGCTGGGGGCCGTGGATAAATCCCGTGTATTCCCCCGATTCTGCGAGGAACGCGATTCCAACTACTGATGACATCACAGACGGGCGACATAGCTTCTAGTTTGTTAGCTCGCTACACTAACTGGTTGCTAACAAGTTGGATGTTTGGGATAAAAATCCACTCATCTCACAGCTGGGCTCAGGCAGCGTTTGAACCACATGACCAGACGCACGCCATACTTTACGCTAAACAGAGAATGCCAAGAATGGCTGGGACGACCATGAATAAATACATAAATAGATTGTTTCATAGAACAACAGCATGAATGGAGTGAGCCCTTCTGTCAGTGTTGGTGGGAGGAGGCGGGGCTTACAGCATACAGCATCACAGCGCTATCTAGCGTCCCGGCTCGGAATGGTGTCCGGATGAACACATCAAGCCCTTCCCAGACGAGGCCTGGTGAATTCTAAAGCCTTTTCTGTGTTTGTCACCCTTATTGATTTTGCCCCGTCCGCCCGTCTCTCATAGTTTATACGTGGCCATCAAACAGACTTCACTGCCGGGATTTATGCTCGCCGTGGGCTCGGCCCGCCAGGTCTGCTTGGCTGCGGGGGGGCTGTGAGGCTAGCTGGTTGTGGTTTAAATACCAGCCCCGGGAGCGCCTCGGAAGCCGGCGGAGTGATGGGATAATCCAGCCAGTGGCGGGTGGCGCTGTGGAAAAACAAACAAAAGAAATAAATAGCGCTTTTCCGTTTCAGGTTCAATTTTTATAATCTGAAAATGAGCCGATTGATGGCCCGCTGGCAGGAAAATGGCTTCACGGCGGCGCGTTCCCATTGGATGAGGGAGGACACGCAGGAAACGTCATCTCATGTCCCGCACGTTCTTCCAGGAACGCCTGTCGGCTTATTCCGTGAGAGACAAACTGGGCGTACATCGGTGTTGAAACCATGCTAACCTCGATGGCATCCTAGGCGTCACATTCGACAATGGAATCTGAATCCAACGTGAATCTGAATCAGAATCGGGATCGTTCAAATTCATACAATGTGCAGCGTCAGGAACAACAAATGCAGTTTATAAATAAGAATCATGCAGAAAATAATGTGGGTAGAGGTAACAGGGTAGAGCACAGAGTAGAGGGTAGAGGGGGTACAGGGGAGAGGGGGTACAGGGTAGAGGGGGTACAGGGTAGAGGGGGTACAGGGTAGAGGGGGTACAGGGTGGAGCACAGAGTAGAGGGTAGAGGGGGTACAGGGTAGAGGGGGTACAGGGGAGAGGGGGTACAGGGTAGAGGGGGTACAGGGTAGAGGGGGTACAGGGTGGAGCACAGAGTAGAGGGTAGAGGGGGTACAGGGTAGAGGGGGTACAGGGTAGAGGGGGTACAGGGTGGAGCACAGAGTAGAGGGTAGAGGGGGTACAGGGTAGAGGGGGTACAGGGTAGAGGGGGTACAGGGGAGAGGGGGTACAGGGTAGAGGGGGTACAGGGTAGAGGGGGTACAGGGGAGAGGGGGTACAGGGAAGAGGGGGTACAGGGAAGAGGGGGTACAGGGTAGAGGGGGTACAGGGAAGAGGGGGTACAGGGAAGAGGGGGTACAGGGTAGAGGGGGTATAGGGACTGAGCGACCCTAACAACAGCCCCCATCCCAACATGACAGCAACAAGGCTAAATAATACAAATAAGAAATAATAAAACACCTTTTTTCTTTTCACCTCTCTCAGGCTGTCAGAGAGGAAGAGGAGGAGGAAGCATGCATTTTTTCCCAATGCCCCCCCCCCCCCCCCCCCCCCCTTCCCGAATTACCTGCTGGGTCCGAGCTCTTTCATGCTCTTGTTGTGACAGGTAGATTTATAAGGCTTGAAATTTGTACAAATCAGTTGTCATTCAGCAGGCAGCTGTCAATGTGTCAAGCTGTCAGGGCCCGCTGTGAGGGAGACGCCTGGGGGGGTTGGTGGGGGGTGGGGGGGGATGCTGCTGCTTCCGCACGAGGGGGCAACCACCCACAAAAGTAAAATGACTTCAAAGAGTCCCGAGCAGCTTTCTATGAAAGCAACATAAGGAAACTCTTTATTCCGTCACGTAAACAATGTACAGCAGACGCCGTCTTGAGGAGCTTATCTTCCGGGGGCCGGGGGCCGGGGGCCGGGTGGTAGGTCGGTGTGAGACGTGTCTTTGCCCAAGGACACACCAGCGGCGACTGGGATGAGCCACGCCGCCCCTCAATTCAGCAGGCCCCCCGCCCCCGCGGAGACGCCATGGATTGCTCTTGATGTCGAGCGACCAAAAGAAACGACGCCGCCTAGTCGGGAGGCGGAGTGTCGACACTCGTCTCACTCGACTAAACGGCAGAAAACGTGATCTCTCCGAGGAGTTTAGACACGACTTTTGAGCGACGGCCGTCTTCAGAAGATCTCGTCTTGTTTGCTCGTTAGCAGCCGGCGTGTGATTGGCGTGGGGGGGGGGGCGGTGACGGCGTCTGAGGACCCCGGGTGACGCATACCTTCCCCTCCGTCCTCCATCCGTCTGTTTTACTGGAAACGCGGAGAGACAGGTGTTCTGAGCGGCAGCTGGCACCGCGTGTGTACAACAACACCGCCACCTTAGTGGCGATGATACCCGACGTAGCAGTTGAAGCAGTACGAGAACAGGAATAGTATACTTTTATACTTTTAGCTACTGCGATGTTGTGCTTTTTAATCGTCACCACCAGTTGAGAGTCCGTATTTCCAGAAAGGTGTGACCTCGTACATTCAAGACAAAAGTCTCACCCTGATAGTCTTAATTCATACCCGACCTGGCAGCCGCCTTGTCACGCCTCATTTTCATGTGACAAGACGAGAAGCGGCGTCATCGTGCAACAACCCTGCGCCGTGCCGGATGACAAACCTGCGTGTTTTTTATCGGCGCTGTTGTCACCTCCAGTCTGGTTGTTTGCTAATTAGCACGTTGTCGCCGGCGCGAGGAGGGTGATTGTTATTATTATTATAATTATTATTATCAAAAAGGGGAAGCTTTCAACATTTGTCATTCGTCTGAATAAAACCTGGCGCCGTTGTTCGCCACGTGTAATAATGTTGTGACATATCGGAGGTCGTTACCTTGCCTCCCGTTTAACGACGACAAGATGCCTTCATGCTCTTGTTTAGCAAACAACAGTAAGAAAATATTAGTCACAAAAGACCAAAGTCACATCATCTTCATTTTTTTGTTTGATTCCTCTTACAAAAGCATGAAAAAAGGGTCAACCTTGTGGAATAACTTTCCTGGGATATTGGCTAAGATATATTTATAGTTGTTCCTCGCTAAATCACAGTTCCATTCACGTTCCCTCGCCATGTCAAGTTTTTATAGAAACGTATGAATGAATGATGGCTCTGTGGCGTTCGATCTATCATCAGTCACAAAAGATGCAGACTCCTGTTTTGTGTGGAAGTGGTAAGGTTGCTTCTTCCTACTTTGTCCTTAAAAACCCATTCTGATGTTTCAAAGAAATTAATTTGATGCTAATCTCTGCCTGGGCATTTCTGTGTAGATTTTGCAGGTTCTTTGTGTTTTCTCTGTGAACTTCAGTTTCCTCCCACATTCCAAAAACACGCATGTTAGCTTAATTGGTGACTGCAGGTTGTCCATAGGTATGAATGTGAGTGTGAATGGTTGTTTGTCTATATGTGCCCTGGGATTGGCTGGCCACCAGTCCAGGGTGGACCCCGCCTCTCGCGCCTAGACAGCTGGGATAGGCTAACTGGTTAGGTTACTAGCTTACTAGCTAGCGGCCATTTAGAGTCCCTGTTGCATAATAGGCGTGCAATGTGGTGTACACAATAAATGATAGGAGTGTAATGGTGGCTGTAGGGGTGTTATTTAATGTCTACAGGGCTCTAATAATGTAAAAAGCCATATTTAGAAAGTCATTATCAGGTCTATACTGGGACTGGAATTCAAATGTTAAATAAATAAAGTAACGCCCCCCCCCCCAAACGGACCAAGACCTGACAAGCAATCAGGAAAAAAAACTAGCATCATCTTGCTAACCTGGCCACCGTCCAAGGCGCCCCCCACCCTCATCATTCATCAGAGCTGCATGGCTACACACTAATTAGCCTGATGAGGGTTTTTTTTGGAGGGGGCTGGGGGGGTCTCGGTAGTAGATTTATCACAGTTCCACCTGACAAAGTGGGGTCCCGCAAAGAAGGGCTTTCATGGGACGCTCTTAGGAAGGTGACACTTGCTCAACAGCCTTGCAACGAGGGGGGGGGGGGGGGGGGTGAAATATTCATCAAAGTTCTCCATGCAGCTACTAACAGCTGCCGGCCTTGTCCTCTTGGCGCCCCCCCCCCCCCCCCCCCCCCCCCACCCCCACCTCGTGTGTGACAAGGAAGCAGTGCGTCCGCAGAGAGATGCGTGTGACATGTCGGGAGTTTGTCGTGTAAGAATGCAGCTGTCCACGACATGACAGCGACAGCGTTAGTGGGGGCCATTAACGTGTGTACGACATTTCCTGGGAACGTCTCGGAAGATGATGAAACGTGTGGGACAGGAAGTGCTGGGGAGACATTAATATGTCACAAAAAGCAGCGTCACGGAAGGAACTCAGGACAACGGTGGTGGTTGTACACAGTACATATCATAATCATATTACGTATAATCATATCAGTCATATCATAATCATATCATAGTCATATCACATCATAATCATATTATAATCATATCATAAGCATATTACGTATAATCATATCATAGTCATATCATAATCATATAATCATAATCATAATCATATAATCATAATCACATCATATGCATATATCATATCACATATCATATCATATACTATTTCATATATCATTTCATAACATATCATAGTCATATCACATCATAATCATATTATAATCATATCATAAGCATATTACGTATAATCATATCATAGTCATATCATAATCATATAATCATAATCATATAATCATAATCACATTATATGCATATATCATATCACATATCATATCATATACTATTTCATATATCATTTCATAACATAACATAACCATATCATAATCATAATATATCATATATCATACTCATACTCATCATATCATAATAATAACCATAGAGAAGAGGCATGCTAACAGATTTTGTACCTGGTCCAACACGGCCGCTCTCCATCGTGTCGGCTGATGGCTGCCATTCATAACCGGTGGGAGGAGCCATCACATTGCGTTGGTTGACTTTGTGTATTATTTTAGTCTTTATTTCCATGACAACGTGCACGGTCACGGTCAATGAAAGGAGGAGCGATCGCGTGGATCATGTGATACGTAGCATGACATGCTAGCCGGCTTCCCGTGCTTTGAGTTGACGCTTGATGATGGCGCGATGGCAGTCATCTGGCGGAACATCTGAAACTTTGGCTTGAACCATTTCCCGCCTTCAACAGGCACAAGAGCCGCTTGATTGATCGCTCAATTGATCACCAGATCGCTCACAAATAAGCTAATTGTAATTAGCGGCCCCCACATCATAAAAAATGATCTCCCAGGAAGAATAAATGAGGTTGAATCGGCCATACTTTATATGCTAATACACCAGGAGGCCTTTTGGTGTTCCCACGTTATTGTTCCCACGTCTTGTTTCCCCTGCAGCTTTTTGTGTGATTGAGTAAAAGGCATATGTCCTTTAATGGGAAATTAATTCTCGGGCCCCCCTACCGGTTGGCGCTGGCTAAATCAGGCATGTAAACCCAAGGAAAGAACAACAAGAGAGACTAATTAGAATCAAAAAGGGCTCCAATCCATAATGGGCCTCCTCCGGTCAAAACACTGCAGTATAATTGGCCGTAAATAAAGCCTCGCTGCTCATGTGTGCCGTAAACAGCTGAATGCTTCAATTAGGAACAAATACGTCCAGTGGGGGGGGGCGACATGTGGATATGATCTGAGTGCGTGAGAAGCGGCGTTTAATGGCGACTCGTCCCGTGTCGGTCCACTAAAAGTTTTCATTAAAGACGTCTGAGTGGTGTTATTGACACGGCGGGTTGCCTTCGCCGTATAAAACATTTATCAGCCGCCTTTTCCTCACCTAATAAATCATCCGAGCAGGGCCGACCATATGGCAGATAAGACCTTGGAAAACGTGGCGTCGGCATGTGCGCTTCCTCCTCCTCCTCCTCCTCCTCCTCACTCGCCGTTATTTGACACGCCGTTTTCTTGTTCACCTTATCACCTCTTTGTCACTTGGATTTTTATTTTTTTCTTCAAGCCAAAAAGAAAGAGAGAAGCAATTGGTGCACGCAAAAGAGCAGCAGAAGATAAGTCGGCGCTGAGAAGGTCCTGGGAGGCGCACGGTGATGGGAGAGGATGATGTATGTAGCGTCTGTGTCCCGCCTCTCCTCTGGCCCTTTGTCATTAATCATCGCCATTAGCTTCTTCTCGCTGCAGCCCCCGAAGAATCTCTCCCCCGTATCTAGCACACCTTCTCATCCTCTTAGCGCCGGGAAATACAACGCCAGCACCTCCGCCGCATCTTCACCTCAGCCGCGCCGCCGCGCCGGAGGAAGGCGTTCTTCAACGTCTCCGAGACAATCCATTATCGATGGCGATTGCTGCCGATTGCTTCTTTTTGCTCTTCCCTGACAAATGATGCAAGATATGGATGAGAAACGCCCCCTTCGCTGTCCTTCACTTAGCGCTACCTAGCTAGTTAGCATTTTTAGACTAATTCTTTCCACGTCTTTCATGGGATGCTGCAACCCTCCACTAATGCATTTCACTGCAGAGCAATTTGAAGCCATAGTGATGGCCACAAGGGGGCAGGAGATAAGATCACCTGGACGGGAAAACCACATGACAGGAAGCAGGAAGTGAGCCCGAGTGGAGGAGTGTAGCCTGCGTTCACATTGGGTGATGGTGTTATGTTTATAAATAGTTATGTTTTGTGTTTATGTTGGATGTTTGCTCACAAAAACAAACATTTGTGTCCCAGTGAAAGTTATGCTTGAAATGTATCTTTTTAGTCGGGAACTGATATTTCCCTGAAACTTACCTGCCTTCTTCTGCTGATCATTTAAGCACACAAAAAGGTAGAAAGAAACGTTGTTCTTCTGGTGAAAGACGGGAGTCTAGTCTTTCTTTTGGTAGCTTCCATGTTGCTATAACCCTGGAACACAATAATCTGTGTGCCTTGAAAGATCAGTCAGCAACCTTAGTCATAGATCTAGGCATCTTAGCACTAAATGCTAAAGATGAGATAATAAAGATAATAATAAAAATGACATTGCTTTCTCGTGGGTGTTTTGAGGCGTCTGTTCACTGATGAGCCAATCAGGAGGGGCGCTTCATGTCATGTGGACAAGCGACCGCCATGACGGGCTGGTCGCTAGCGATGGATGCGACGGGCATCCCCGGGTGAGACGATGTGCAGCAGTCACCCATTTGGATCTGTTTTGGGCGGCAACCGAAGCACGAGTCCTGCGAATCCATGCCGGAGTAACGAGCAAGCGGCGGGTCAATGCCACGTGTAAATAGAGATGCATGGCCGCCCGCTTCGCACGGCGCAGACTTTATTGGACCAGATGCTTCCAAATCCACACCAGCAGCACTTTCCCACACACGAGATTGCGGCGCTCCTTGTTTCCCTGATTTGCCTAACTGTATCATCCATACCGTGCCTAATGAAATGATGGCAAGTAGTTATTGCTGACTTATTACGCCGACACGCCGCTTTATCAAAGCGCCGCATTGATTTAGGGCCGCGCGTCGCACCAGAAACTCCCGGGATATTTCATTTGCCCGACTGCGCCGCGGTAATAATGGGAGGCGGCCCTGAGTATGCATTATGCATAGATAGAGCATAGATAATTCAAGGAGGAGGAACACATGCATTACCGCCATTACCGCTGCAACCTCGTTGCATTAGCTGCTGCTGTCGGTGGGGACCCGATCACAGTGGACTGGTACGCTTGTCGGCTTATTCCATGGCTCCTGGAGCGATCACCCCACACCTGGATTGAGACAATGCAATTTGTGTCCGAGCGCCAAACCGTCCCGCTCTCACTTTAAGCCGTTTGCGCCCCCCCCCCCCCCCGCCCCCCGGGAGCACAACATTGATCCCAAACGCAGAAGCTTGAACCCCCCCTTTTTAAAATGACTGCGGCAGGACAACATGCGGATGTTTGAATAAGACCACGCCCTCCTGCAGGGGTCCGGTCTTGGAGGTCTTTTAGAGATGATCTCTTCTTACGGGACGGACGACCCTCAAGCATCCAAACGCTCCCATCGGAAATTATCCCAAATATGAACCATAACACGAGACACACACTTCGCTTTGTCATTACGTGCCACTATGCCATGATGCTCATTTCCTGTTCTGCGGTTATCATCACACTTTTAAAATGGGAATGAATGATTTGCTAACTGTTATTTTCCCAAACTAGATCCTACATTTGGTTCTTTTCCAAAGTCTACGAGCTCTAGGTTGCAGGTTGGAGCTGCGGCTGTGGTGAACGTACGTCTACATGTAATCCTTGACGACTTCCTGGTTTGAGTGGAACAAGAATACGAGCCCCTCGCTGTGGTCGTTCTGCTTTATGTCATCCGTCCCTTCGATACCGCCATGATGTCATGGCGTCCCGAGTGCTTCCTTTCCGTTCCCCTCAGGTGAATGATTGCGGGGCGCGTCACCCTCTCCGCTCTATGCGCCATATGTCTAGGCGTAATTAAAGGGACATTAGGACTCCTTCCCTCGCTCCTCCTCTCCTCTCCTCTCCTCTGCTGAGGGAGTGAAATATGGAAGGTGTTGACACGGAGACAGCAGCGAGGAGGTGAAAGCGTCTGAAGAGCGACTGCGACACGGCGATGGCGGCGATGGTGGCGATGGCAGCAATGGCGGCGAGGCCTCGGTCACATCCAATTTGCATAACCTCAGTCGACGCCAGACGAGGGCCTCGGCATGCTGATTGAATTTCACCTGGGAGGAGTGCTAATTAATAACACGGCGGATGTGACAGGCCTTTATTACGAGTGCGGGACAGGAGATGATGTCTGAATTAGCCGGAGCTGTGGAGGAGAATATAGAATGATGAATTCATGGAACTGTGGCCCGGCTCTATCATCACATCATTAGAGCGCCGCTGATGGCTTTCACATTACAGGTGGAAATCTATAACCGCTTCCATCATCTGCACTTTACCCAGCCTGCAGGACGTGCTCCTCCTGGGTCCCGCACGCCTTCGCCTTTGGCGGGACGTGCTCCTCCTGGGTCCCGCACGCCTTCGCCTTTGGCGGGACGTGCTCCTCCTGGGTCCCGCACGCCTTCGCCTTTGGCGGGACGTGCTCCTCCTTGGTCCCGCACGCCTTCGCCTTTGGCGGGACGTGCTCCTCCTTGGTCCCGCACGCCTTCGCCTTTGGCGGGACGTGCTCCTCCTGGGTCCCGCATGCCCTTCGCCTTTGGCGGGACGTGCTCCTCCTTGGTCCCGCACGCCTTCGCCTTTGGCGGGACGTGCTCCTCCTTGGTCCCGCACGCCTTCGCCTTTGGCGGGACGTGCTCCTCCTGGGTCCCGCACCCCTTTGCCTTTGGCGGGACGTGCTCCTCCTTGGTCCCGCACGCCTTCGCCGCCCATCAAATGCCCCTTTTAGCCTTTCCGTCCTGGTTTCTCCTCGAGTGTCGGGCCGCAGCGATGTCTGGCGGGCCAACAAATCAGCATGTGGGACGCACAAACCTAGAAGAAGCCAAGCATTCCAGACACCCGAGACCATGGCAGGACCCCCCATGGGGAGATGCAGCGTCCTTCAGGGCCGAGCTGCTAGTTTGTTAAAAGGCAGGGGAAATTGGACAGAATGTTTAGCCAAATCATAAGTCATGAATCATAAATCAAAGAGAAACCAGACTAGTTTCTGGCCTCTGGTATCTATTCTTCATACTTACTTATATATACTTATATATACTTATATATTTGGATTTTTTATCTATTTAGGTTACATGTTTTATTTTGCTGTATTGTTATTTATTTAATATTCTTATTTGAGTTTCTTATTTTGTTATCTTGTTGATTCTTATTTATGAATATTTATTATATTTATATATTTATAATATTATTTATTATTTATGAATGATTTTTCAGCATTGTCACCCATATTGACATGATTGATGATAGTATTTGTTTTATTCATATACAGGTATATATTTGGTATTTATCTTCTGCTAGTCCTACATTTGTTGGTATTATTTAGAAATACATATTCTATTTCTGTAACTATTAATCAGTACTCATATTCATGTGTAGTTTCTTCATATTCCTTCACATCTGGAGGTTCCGATGAAGTCCGCTGGGGTCGAAAAGAGCTGACAGGTCAGCAGCAGGCGGGCGTGGCCTGCGTCCTGCGTCCTGTAGACTTGTGTAGGCGCGGGCAACGGAAGCTCCAGAAAGCATCCACCATGCATGAAAATCATCCTGCGACGTGAAACCTGTTTATGTATCCATCCCAAAGTTATGAATTCCTTTTTGTCTATTATCACAGGTCTCTCATGAAACCTTGCGCCCCCCCGCCCCCCATAAATGGCAATACAGCGAGGAAAGGGATTCAATAATGTAACCATCTCCCTTTTTATGTCTTTTATTAAAGCTTTATATAAGCGCACGTGTATTAGAGGCGGCGAGAGAAGGATTGTTTTCCCGATAAAGAAGAGCCATTATGTTCGTTTACTGCTTATTCAAGGTTGTACTGTACACGGCTAGCGCTGCTCCTCCATGCTTATTGCTGGAAATTAGCTCTCCTAAATCACAGCGCCCCTTTCAGATAACGCGCCTGAGAGTCCTGCATGTATTAATGTTGCATACGCTCCGCCGTTCCGCCCGTGCGGGGATGCTCTTCATCATTCCGGGAAGCAGGGAGGGGAATGCCCGCGGGTAATGAGACTGACTGCAATTGAGGATAACTTATGGAGCTAATATTCGATATCTGCACACGCCAGATTGTCATAAACAGCCTTTGTTTTCCTTGTCTGTGTGGCCCGTCATGGCGGACGCTATCTGCTTGGTGTGCAACATGTGGCCCTCCCGCCCAGCCTGATGATGAAGGCTGGACCCGGACTGCGGCCCTGAGACTGCATTACTAGCACGGCTTAGTGTGGACTAGTGGGAGTGTGCGGTCGCCTGGTAAAAAACAAGCTTTGTATTTGATCTGCCTAAAGACTCGTTTGTCCAAACGAGCGCGAGGCGCTAAGCTGCTCTTATTGAAGCTCATGGATCTCGGTGCAAATGGGGGGGGAGTGTGACAGGAATAAGGTGGAAGCGCTCAATAGCCCACCCTGGACTGCCCCCCCCCCTCCCTATTGCATATGTGATACGCTAGGCCTCCCCGCTCCGTACATCACAACACTGGCTGTGCATGTGACGTGCATGCCAGTGAGCAAAGGCGGGGAGGAGGAGGGGGGGGGGGGGATTGAACGGCGCTGTCTGAAGTTGATTAATAGTCCTGCGAGGGTGAGAGACTCCCGGGCCAGGCAGCGGGGTCCATCCCCGTGGCATGTGACGCTGATTGGCTTTGTCCTGTGCGTCTGCACTGGAGGAGCGGACATTAAGATTAAGTGATGCTGTCGTGTCGGCGAGCGCTGCACTGCATCATCGTGGGAAGAGACAGCTGTGCTGCTTAATCCTTCATCACTGGGGGGGGGGGGGGGGGGCTGCCACCCCTCCCAGATATACAGCCAAAGATAACCCTCCATAACTTCTGCTAAAGATCAGGAAACTTTGAATTCACATCCATCTGCTGCACGCTGCTCAAAGCCCCCACTGCCCCCCCCCCCCCAAATTTCTCTAATAGCAGCAGCGTTACAAGAAAGCAGATAATTTGGTCTGAATCACCGAATCACTGAATCACTGAATCATTCCTTCATCAGTCTCTCGATTACAAGAATGCCCCCCCCCCTTCTAAACTGCAACTTTATGATATATTTTTTTAAATTATATTTTCTAATCATATCTTTGGACATGCAAAGTTACAGTATCTGTTCTTATGTAACAATAATGCTGAACTCCATCCATCCATCCATCCATCCTCCATCCATCCATCCACCCAATCCCCCAACCCAACCATCCACCCATCCATCCATCCATCCATCCATCTACCCAACCAATCAACCAACCATCCATCCAACCATCCATCCATCCAACCATCCATCCTCCATCCAACCATCCATCCTCCATCCATCCACCCAATCCCCCAACCCAACCACCCACCCACCCATCCATCCATCCATCCATCCATCTACCCAACCAATCAACCAACCATCCATCCATCCAACCATCCATCCAACCATCCATCCTCCATCCATCCACCCAATCCCCCAACCCAACCATCCACCCATCCATCCATCCATCCATCCATCTACCCAACCAACCAACCATCCAACCATCCAACCATTCATCCTCCATCGATGCATCCATCCACCCATCCAACTATCCATCCACCCACCCATCCATCCATCCATCCATCCATCCATCCACCCAATTCCCCAACCCACCCATCCACCCACCCATCCAACCGTCCATCCATCCATCCATCCATCCATCCATCCATCCATCCATCCATCCATCCAACCATCCATCTTCCTTCAATCATCCATCCACCCATCTGTTCATCCATCCCTCCACCCATCCATCCCTCCATCCCTCCATCCATCCATCTATCCATCCATGGTTTTCTGCTATACTATGTTTTACTCCCATTTGTCCCTCATCCTAGGACTTGAGAAGGTCTGGCAAAGGAAGCGGTGCTTGTGTTGGATTAAGGAAGGAGCCAATCAGGGTAGCGAGCTAAACGAAGGGCGTTGGGTTGGCGTCAGCATCTTTCACACTGCTGGCCTTTGCATGTTTGCAGGCGTCTGGATGCGGCTGTCGGCGCCGTGATTGATGAGTATCATCATTTCAAGTGTAAAAGAAAAGCTCTCAGTGAGGGGAGACATGATGAAGTGCCGCCCGCCTCGGCGCTTCCCTGGTTCTACTCCGTCGGTCGCCGCCGTTCTCCACTTCCTGTCCATCCTTATTTCCTTGATTCTCTTCCTGCTTGTTTACTCCCGGTTGTTGGCTTTCCCTCCTTTTTGTCGTTTGGCTCTTATTAGTTGTCTTTGTTCTTCTACTTCCTCCTATGATTCAGGCCGTCAAAATTCATCCATAGACCCCGCCTCCGCCGGCCCGCACCCCTCCCTCGGCCGCGGCTGACAGTGACATATTAGTTATGCTGTCTTCTGCAATGTGATATCTTCAAACTTGCCACCTTGTTAGGCTTTGATTAATGCCGTTCCATTTCAGCAAAGTAATTGGCTTGGCCCGTGTTGGGAGCGATGCAGCGGCGGGAACAAACGCCCGCAACATGCTAATGAGGCAATGAGTTTGTTCTATGGATGTTGGCAAGTGACAGTTATTAATGATTGTTATGATAAACAGACGAGCGGCGAACGAGTGCAGTGGGGGGGTCCAGACTGGCGCTTTAAGAAGAAGGCGCGCGGGAAAGTCGGGGCGAAGCGGCGTGTCGTTAGGGAAACAATCACGCAGGTTGTCAGAAGAAGAGACGTAATTACACGGCGACACGCTCCCGTGTGGGAGGGGCCGGGGAGGATACGCGCTCTAATTGGACGGTCTTTCCCGTGCGCGCCCACAGCTGTGTTATGATAGCTGGGCTCTCCCGTGACGCCCGCTGACCCTGCAAAGCTCTGGGATCCGCCATCCAAACACGGGCGGCGTTCTTGAAAGCGTGTCGAAGCTCGCCCAAGCTTTTATTTCCATAGCACGTTTGGACGTGAATAGCTCATTAAATGGTCGTTAGCCCACCTAATTGGGTCATGTGTTTGACGTAGCCTTATTAGCGGGGTTCAGGCAGATGTATGCTAATGAAAGGCTACGTGATATGTTCACTTCCTGTATATAGTTGTGTTCTTATTACTTATTGCTATTGTCAACCACATGGACTCTTGATCAACTCGTTCAATCCCAGCAGCCATTTTTACTCAAATATTTTCACAGAATATGGTTTTGTATGGCTTTATGAACGTGGAACCTACCGAATGAAAGATTGGACTCTCGTCTTTCATCAGAAAGAAAAAGTTTGTTTCTACCTTTTAGTGTTCTTCATTAGAACATAGGTGGTTTCAGGCAAATATGAGTTCCCAACTAAAAAGGGAGAAAATCAGCTTTTTGTGAAAAGATGCATTTCAAGCATTCGTCCATCAATCCGTCCATCCATCCATCCATCCATCCATCCATCCATCCATCCATCCATCCGTCCATCTTCTACCACTTGAATAGTGACTTCTTCAAATGGTCAACATTGAATGACTGACACACGTTGGCCGTACGAACAAGGCACCAAGACTTTTCTTTCTTACGATTGTTAGACGGGGCAAAGAACATCTGCAGCCGAGGAGCTGCTGTTGTTCTTCATGAAGTTCCATGACACCAACCCTCTCCGTGTTCCAAGGGCCGGCCTGAACTTTGGGTGACATTTAACCTGTTGAGCCACGCGGCTGCCAGGAAAGACCTGCTCGGGGAACGTGACGATCAGATGACACTGCCGACCTTCACGTGAACCTTTTGGCCGCTGTTGATTTAGTGAGGCTTGGAGATCAAAGACGTCCCCGCTCGGCTTTTGTTGGCGTATGAACTGCAAGTGTGAACAAAACAATCACCCCACAACCCCCAGCGGGCCCCCCTTCCTTCAAAGGAGTCCAGATGCTGCACTGTGAACCAGCAAATGATTCCCTGTGCTACTGGTGCTACTGGTGCTACTGGTGCTACTGGTGCGACTAAGGTGCTTCTTGGTCCAACCGTCAGGTGTGGATCCAAAGAATAGAACGTTAGTTTCATGATCTATCATCCTAGGTTTGTGCTCAAAAGGCTTTGGAATTTATAGCTGCATGCACGTAAAACACAAAGTCCATCGTTTAGAATCGTGTGCGCTGGTGTTAGCTTGATGGCGGCCATGTTTCTCCAGCAACCTCGCCCAAAGGTGACACACGTGTGCTCGCCAGCCCCCCTAGAGGTGTGGAGCTGCCAGGTTGGTCACGATCGGGTCAAATACTCCAAAGCGGCCCAAGTGGCTCTTATGTTTAGTCACAGCGCCACCATGTGGTGTATTCCTCTGGACAGCACGGTGGGGGGGGGGGGGGTGCTCGGACCACTTTTTCCCATTTTGTGCACAGCAGTTCCAGAAGAACTGGAAGAGGGAGCATATCCAAAACGTGGCCCTAAAATAAAGTATATATTTAGGAAATCACATATGTATATATAACATTCTATAACATTCTGTTCAAACATATTCTTCTAAAAATTCAGGAATTATCATTTAACAATAAAACCAAGCAACAGTGGGAAAAATCAGTCATTTTATATATATATATATATATATATATATATATATATATATATATATATATATAATATTAATATTAAATAAGTAGTAAATAGTAAAATAGTAATATTACAACAGCAGCACTTTAGCAGCATAAAGGTGAAATATTCAAGAACAAACAATGTTTGTTGTTTTTTTAACAACAAAAAAATATGAGATTTTTGGAAAAAGTTCTAATGTTTGGAGAATAAAGAATAAAATAAATATAATGGGAATAAATTCACAATTATGAGACGGAAACAGCAGAAATGGAAAGACTTTTACAAGAATAACCCCCAAATGTGAAGAGAAAATTTAGAAAAAAGTTGCAAAATTCACGAGAATAAAGTCCTAATTTTAAGACAAAGAAGATAAAGTTGTCATTTTTAGAGAATTGTTGTGATAAAAGTTGTAATATGATGGGAATAAAGCCGTGGTATGACCAGAGGAAACATTTAAGAAGAATGGCCAATAAAAAAGTTATGGATAATAAGATTTATTGACAAAGCTGACTTTGATCTACAAGAAGCGCCCCCAGGTGGGCCCCAGGTGGCCCCCCGGTTGGCCCCCCAACTTCCATGCTCTATTCCTCTTCACTTCTAAAAATAGAGGAGCTTTCAGGAGGACTCGTCCCTCCTGAAGGTGACTTATGGATGGAAATCCTAATAAAAGTGAATGTGCAACTGCGGTCCCACGTTAGCGGTCCCACGTTAGCGGTCCCACGTTAGCGGTCCCACGTTAGCGGTCCCACGTTAGCGGTCGGTGAGTCACGGCGCTGATTAGAAGGCCGGCGATCCCGGCTAAAAACGTTCCACCAAACGAGCGAAACCGTCAGTCAAGCTGTGTGCGGAGGGATTACGGCGAGCTGGTCAGAGACGGCGATTTCACATCAAGGAGGAAACGAGACTTGAGTAATGGTTTTAGTAGCCTGATTGGAATTTCAGGGATCCGTTATCCAAGTTTTCCAACACGCTGTCATCGCTGACAGCTGGATTATCATTTCTCTCCAGCAGAACAATCGAAACGACAGCGCAGCAGCACAAACTTGGAGCAGACAAAGGAGGCGCAGAACTCCGACAGGAAATGAGCTGCCAACATTTGCGTGCGCTTCGTGTTAGGAAGCAGAAGTCCTGCTTTCCGTCTTTTCCCCCCGCGAGGAACACTTTTCCAGATTGTCCAAATATGCAGAAGGAAGCGGGCCGGCTCTTGATGAATGGGCCGCTGAAACCCTTTCTACATACCTTACAGGCAGCCCTGCCCCCCGCCCCCCACCGCCCGTCCCCGTGAGATGATCTCTAGCAAAGATAAAAGCTGAAGGTTGGGATTTTCAGGATTTTGGGATTGGAGTTTGGAGATTGGTGATTGGAGGGGGAGCCAGTTTGTCAAAGACGGCGTTGGCCTCGCTCCCGTTTCCATGCTGCTCGCTTCTTGGCGGCGTCACCCCGACTCTCTTCACGCTTCCACTTCCTCTTTTCAAGCCTGATATTCCCGGACCATATGGACCCGCCCCTTTTGTCCTCTTCTTCCTGTGCCGACGTCGCCCGGCCATCGTCGGCTCGGCCAAGCTTGTGTTTATTGACGTGTCGCCCGGCGGCGTCCTGTGGGCCTGATTTTGCAAGGCGCTCACGATGACGTGGAAAGGACGCTGGGGGCGGGGCAACAGTGAATCAGGATGTACATCAAACTCTTCAGGTGAACATTTGGAAGAGGAAGGCGGACTTGTGAGGACGGCGGCGCCTCATTGGCCGCTCGTGAGCACACGGCCCCTCTAACTTTCTCTCGGGGTGGGCGGTACCATGCTGCACTTGGCCCCTCCCCCTCTTTGCATCCATGCCATGAGGTGTGTTCTCCTGGAATACCGTCTCCTCTGACTTGTTTTATTTTCTTTTTTTGAATATTTCATCTTCAAGCAAGTAAAATATTTTCCTTCATAATATTGCAATGTTATTTTCATCAAATAACTATGAAATAATTATGATTTATTGACTTTATTCTTGTCAAATCCCTGCGGCGCGTCGGACGCGGCTCCGGTAAGGAGGCCGGCCTGGAAAAGCATCCTGGGTGGGTCGGAGGCTCGGCCATCTGCTGGCCGTGTTTTCAGCGTGGGACACCTGAGAGTCTTAATTACTCCCAACGTAGCTGCTCCCTCCAGAACCCAGGAGATGACCTTTCCTTCCCGCTTCCTCAGCGCCATTAATCATCTGTAATCAACGGCGTCAGAGTCCAGGGGGGCGGGGGCCACGCGGTGCCGGCTGGAAATCCCGAGTCTTTATTAAGGGCCTCCGATGGCGTTGGTTTGAAAGCGTTTTTATTGATGAGAATGTTCCGAGATGAGCGCTGGAGCTTTCTTCTTGGCTGTTTGTAGAAGTTCTCAGTCCAGCTTGCATCCAAGTGGTCATCTTTGCTCTTCCTTTGGCTTTACCTTTGGCTCTTCTTTGGCTCTTCCTTTGGCTCTTCCTTTGGCTCTTCCTTTGGCTTTTCCTTTGGCTCTTCCTTTGGCTCTTCCTTTGGCTTTTTCTTTGGCTTTTCCTTTGGCTCTTCCTTTGGCTTTTCCTTTGGCTCTTCCTTTGGCTTTTTCTTTGGCTTTTCCTTTGACTTTTTCTTTGGCTTTTCCTTTGGCACTCCTTTGGCTCTTCCTTTGGCTCTTCCTTTGGCTCTTCCTTTGGCTTTTTCTTTGGCTTTTCCTTTGGCACTCCTTTGGCTCTTCCTTTGGCTCTTCCTTTGGCTCTTCCTTTGGCTCTTCCTTTGGCTTTTCCTTTGACTATTCCTTTGGCTATTCCTTTGGCTATTCCTTTGGCTCTTTTTTGGTTCTTCTTTGGCTTCATATCCCACCAATGAGTGATTGCAATCCAGTGGGCAGTGAAGGCCACGGCGTGGCGTCCATGGGGGGGGCAGAAAAGCAGGGCTTGTAGGCTGTCGTGGCCCGTCGATGCAGATTGAAAGGTGAGTTTAGCAGGTAACCGGTGTGCAAGCCCCGCACCCCGGGCCGACTGAAGGCATCATCATCTGTCAGTCAAGGACGCCACTCGGGGCGCGGACTTAGATTTAGCACGGGACGGATGGGAAGTCAGGATGTTTGGAATTCTTCACGACACAAAAGTTTGTTGCCGCATGTTTTGCATCATCTTGCATCACTTTCACGCAAAAAGGACAAAACGCCACTTCAAAGTTCTATAATAGTTTTATGACTGCCCACAAATTGCCATCATCAATTTTTCATCCTTTTTAATTTAGGGCCATAAATCAAACGGCGCTCTGGGCTCCTCGGGGCCGTAAATGGGATTGCTCCATACTTTTGGCATCTGGCTTTTGGATGGCTGTCTGGGAGAAACACATGGAGGGAAGCTAGCGCATTCGTTTAGCCGCCATAAATTATGCACTTACTTTCAGAATGTCAAGCCGTAAATAAAGCGGCTGCTGTGGGAACCGCGTGGCATCACTCGGTGGAAGTATGGAGCGGGCAGGCCGTGATGGATTATGGGTCCATCAACAAACAATGTCATCTATTTAAGTTTGCCCCCCCCGGGGGCAGGCCCTACTCTTAACTTGGCACTCTTTACATTTGTGCTGCGATAGCGCTGCACTCACGCCGCCTGCTATCCGACATCACACGCCATCTGATCCACGTCCTTCCTGTTTGCTCTTCCACGGGCGTCCCGTGGCTTTCTTATCTGCAGAGAAGCGTGTTGGGACTCGCCCGTATTTAGCTGGATGTTTAAACACCAGATATCAGGATAGGACACCTGATGGCCTTCATGCCGGGAAGTCCGATGAGATTCCTAAATAGAGACTTCGGATCATACATCGGTTTCTCTGCCACTGCCCGTGCGAGGATGACGTGGTATTCCACACAACGACAAGCTCGCTGGCTCAGGACGTCCTCGGCGTGGAACTACGTTCATTGTTTGAGGGACGGTTAGGACAGAACATTGGGAAAATCCTACATAAACCAGAACAAAGCTTGGTTAGAGTCCATTTTGGTTTGAGTCGGACCTTCTGGAACGGATGAAGTTTTTGCACGTTTATGTTATGTATCGATCACGACCCGCCACAAACCAAAACTCCTTGGTTGCTGTCGCTGCCTAAGAGGTGGTGACAGTTGGCATACCTTTTGGCAACGCAGTGGAAAATATTCCATTCCTAACACGTGAGTATTGTTGCTGTTGATGGGCGGTGGATGCGTCATAGTAGTTGACTATTGGTGGTGATTTCAGACAAAATATTATTACATTGAGAGAAAATTAAATAAGGATGCTATATAAACATGGTGCTGCCGGTATCGGTATCGGTATTGGTATCGGTGATGAAGTGCTGGCCAAAGCAGATATGGGTAGGAAGGTCAACGAAGAAACAGGAAGGAGGCAGCAGCAAAGCAAGTCATGCTGAATGAAAGTCTAGTAGATTAGCCTGGTATTGTCACGCTCGACAATGTCGTGGTTTTAATGTCTGATGCCGTCTTTGCCGGGCTAAAAGCAAAGCAAGCAACAGACACACGGAAGCGTGTCTCTTCCAAGTCATTCCTGGTCGTGGACGTGCTTTCTGCTGCAGCTGCTCAATAAATAAGCTTGTTGACGTACGTGTTTGCACTGCGTGTTTGTGTTTGGTTGGCGTGATCATGTTCTCCGCCAACGCCGACGTTGAGAATTCACCACACAACCCCGCCTGTCAGTTGTCGGATTGAGTGAGCGGCCGTCATGCATGCCTGCTGCACCTCCACGGTAGAGGGCAGTTCTTCATCGGCAGAAAGACCCACAGCAAGGTCTCTGGCCAACGCAGTGGGCCCACCGCCCACCATTTGGGCTGCATTGTGTAGCTTTAGCGCGTTAGCTGTGTTTGCGTGTGTGTCCTCGACAAGCCATCGTGTTGTGTGACGTGCGGATGGACGCTGGATCATCGATACTTGGATACTTCCCATTGGAGTCGTACAAAAAAGTAGACCACGTTGTGGGGAACCAGGCCTTCATGCTCCAGATGTGGACACCACACGCTGTGGAAGGGAGCCTGGCTCGGTCCTTCATGGCACGTTGTCTGCGGGCTGGTGTCGCATCCGCTGGCGTTCGATGCCTCCAAAGCTGACATGACTGTCTGTCCTGACTCAGGACTACTCCCTGTTTTCCGAGAGCTGACCCCATTCCACCCCTGCGGGGTAATAAGCCCTGACACGCCACTGTAAATATCTCTCAGGGGTTCGTTACCTCGTCGTCTCGCCACCATAAATCCATCCGCATCCCCCAAAGCGGTCGTACAGGTGTGAGCGTCGAGTCTGTCCACTTTCACAGACGCTCCTTTACGGAGGGGAACCTGCTGCAGGGGCGAGATTGTGCGGTTTTTGATGGGACGTGGACTTGTTGACATCTTGGAATAGTTCATCATGGAGACTTTACGGCCGCTACGCCAGGCGCTGCAGGACTACAGTATGTCCATGTCGGCTAACGCCTCGCTGCCCTTGCCACAAAGTCAACATTCCGTCCCCGTCCCTCCCTGATTTAAGACGCCACTTACCCGGTCCTGGCGTGGCTCTCAGTCCTTGTCTTCTCTGGAGTGCTGTCACTCTTCCGTGTAATTTGCAGTGGAGGAGAAACCAAACGCCAACTCAAACTGTGAATAATCAGCCATTGTTGGCTTCTCCGGCCAACGACGGAACACTCGGACCAGAGACGTGTAATTACCCTCTCCTTGGACGCCATGTTCCTGGCGTGTGGGTGACCTTTCATGTCTTTGGCGCTTTACCTTTTATGTCTTCTGCTAGCGTGGAGCCACAGGAAATGAAAAGGCTCCTCAGATGCTGACATTGTTTCACTTCATGCTTCTCCAGACCGATGATACTGATAAGATGCTGATATGATACTGATGATACTGATAAGATATTGTTGATACTGATGATACTGATAAGATATTGATGATACTGATAAGATACTGATATGATACTGATATGATACTGATGATACTGATGATGATACTGATGATGATACTGATGATGATACTGATGATGATACTGATGATGATACTGATAAGATACTGATAAGATACTGATAAGATACTGATAAGATACTGATAAGATACTGATAAGATACTGATGATGATACTGATGATGATACTGATAAGATACTGATAAGATACTGATGATACTCAGACTGATAAAACTTTAACTCTTTTAGATCTGCACACCTGGAGGGAAGATTTCACCAAGTGTACCTGTTGATTAGTACTGACGAAGTATCAGGACATTACTACTATTACACGAGTACTATCTACTACTACATGAGTACTATCAGGAATATCACGACAGTACTACTAGTACATGAGTACTCTCAGGAATATCATGACAGCACTACTAGTACACGTGTACTATCAGGAATACCATGACATTACTACTAGTACACGAGTACTATCTACTACTACATGAGTACTATCAGGAATACCTTGACATTACTACTAGTACATGAGTACTATCTACTACTACGTGAGTACTATCAGGAATGTCATGACATTACTACTAGTACACAAGTACTATCAGGAAAACCATGACATTACTACTAGTGCACTAGTACTATCAGGAATATCATGACATTACTACTAGTACACAAGTACTATCAGGAATGCCATGACATTACTACTAGTACATGAGTACCATCAGGAATATCATGACATTACTACTAGTACATGAGTACCATCAGGAATATCATGACAGTACTACTAGTACACGAGTACCACCAGGAGAACCAGAGTATAGAGGGGGAGTAGCCACCTGCTGTGGCCCAGCAAGGTGCACTGTATTCGGGCACATGCTCCAAGCAGCTGGTGTGGCAGTATGGAGGTCTTTAACTTTTTACAGTTAAAAAGTTTCAGGTGGCTGATAAGTTTTTTTTTGTGTGCTCATTTTTTTTCATGATGTTTTCCCCAGAAAGTAAAAAGTAAAACAAAGTTTGTTTCTAAGTGACCTCTGGGGAAGTTAGGACAGGCCGTTAATGTCACAGGCAGGAGAAAAAGGAGCGCCTGATTTGCTCACCCGCACGAGTAATCTGGCGTCAGTGAAGTGTTTAGTAAAAACGATGACTCATCTGAGCTATTTTTAATGTTATGGGATTTATCGGCATGATGTCATAATTCCCTCTCATCAGCCCGATAATGATCACGCACCCTAGGTTAAATAATCTCCTCCTAAATCCCCAGTTTAATTTTAGCTTTGTTTCCTCACACGACCACCCGGAGGAAGATGGATTACCCAACGATATCCGACCCCAACAAATGGACGTGGCGACTATCTACGGGGATGACAGATAGCGCCGAGCTAGCAGAAGCCCGGCCGCGAGAACCTCCCGCTCCCGAGCCTCCTCTGCCACTGACTGACTTTCTTAGAGATTTATTCCATCAGTCAAGTAATTAGCATGATTTATGGGGCTGGGGGGGCGGGGACTGTTAGTGATACAACAAAGGGGTCGGGGTGGTTTCATCCCTCCAAGGAGATGCTATCAGGTGTTTTCTGCTGTGCTTGCAACGCAGTCAGCATGCAGCTGTAAATCTAGCCTTTCTGCATTGGGTACACACACACACACGCACACACACACACACACACACACACGCACACACGCACACACACACACTCACCTCCTTGTCCCTACAGGGGGTCACAAGTTCACAGCTTGGGCTTAACTGTTAAAACCCGAGGCTGAACTTCTGACCCAAGGTGACGTGAGAGACCATCCCTTTAAGACCCCATGGCACCTGAATTTCCCATAAAGCGACATTCCTCATTCATAAATCAAATATTTAAAAATAGACAACATATTTACATCCTTCTCACTATGCCTTTTCACATTATTAAAGCCCTCTAGACTTAATGTAACATCCCTATAGTCCCCTTTAATCTCCTATTACCCAATGCAGTCGACATAATAAGAGAAAATAGGCAGTACACGAAGACACTGATACTGAAAGTCTGTCTCAGCCATGGCGTGTCCGTCTCTGCCATGTCCAGGTTTGGCTGGGTGAGTAGCCAGCCTCCATGCTGTGTGAAAGGTCATCTAACATCATGTCACATGACTCAATACTACATGCAAGTCTTTCTACATCTTTTGACTATGACCTTTTTTGAAAAATGGCGATATAGCGAAGGATGACTATTTCAATGACAGTGTTTTATCTCCCCGTGAGAAAGCTTCAGGGCTCATCGTGAGTGTTCCCAGCGAGGCGTCTGGGTAGGAATATATGGAGATATTACCTGGAAGCGCTTGGCAAGCAAACACAAAACATTCATTTGCAATCATGTGTCTGTCAAGTCAAACGGAATCCTGCTTTAACAAGACTGCCACTTCTCCCCGTGTATTTGTTGTCGCTCGCAGGCAAAGAAGCCCAAATCCATACGTGAACGCCCGACATCCGCCCTGTTTACACGCACCGGCGTTGTCTCTAAGCTCCATAAAAGACGCTTTTCTCCAGGCTGACTGTTTGCCTGTTAAACGCCCACAAGCAGATTTTATGATCTGATAAAAGATGGCACTTACTGTCGGCTAATTTACGAGCTGCCAAAGTTTGTGATTGTATTGTGATATGAACGCGACAGACGCGTCGGAGGGTGGGGGGGGGTGGTGTTGTTGCTGGGAAAACTGCTCGATGAAATAGTCTCACCAACCGGTGGCAATGTGCCTTGCTGGAGTGGCGCTAGGCGCTACAACTTAGCCGTGCAAATATTAGCTCAGCCGAGCTACTGATGCAGCCCGTCTAATCAGCGCTGGCCGGGAAGTGACAGCACCTCCATGGAGACACTTGGACCGGTGTTTGCATTGCTAGTCCCGACCCCACGGACCTCCTGTTGAATCAGCACAAATCAAGCAGAACCAGCTGGACTGAAACAGTTTTTGGGACAGTATTTTCAATTTGGTAGCTTGGCTCCGTTTTTCCTTGGCGGCATGACGGGATGTTCCTGCAGAAGGTGGTGGAGCTCTAAGTTATTAGGTCATTATCTATCATAGACTAGCACTATTAGTAGCAAGAGTCTTAGAAACACACCAGGTCATGTGTAAGACAAGATGAAGGGTTGGACCAGGGTTGGTCCTGGCTGGTCCAGCAGTGTGAGTGACCATTAAAGCTGCTGACCAGGAGCAGGGGGGTGACCATGACGACAGTATATTCAGTACAGTCCTTTAAAGGTTGTTTTTGTCAAGTATACAAACACGAGCGTCACGTTCTCCACGAGATAGCAGGATCTTCAAAGTACATCAAAGTGCGATGCCCGATTCTTTAGGACCACCCTCGGTTCCGCCCACCCCGGCGTCCTGAATGCAAGGAGACGTGAGGTGAGGGTGAATCCTTCCTTGTGTGTTTTGCATGCTTTGTTGTGTCTTCTTTGTGCTCGTGTCGCCCCTCCCCACCGCGTCCTTTTGTCCGCAAAGTGAACTCGGCCTGAACTTTGACCTTTTAGGCTCGGCTTCTCAGGCCTTTCTTGTCGCTTTGCATCTACAAGGGGCCGGCCCCTCACCTCTTGCCTCACCGTGACACTTGCCCCCCCCCCCTGTTTTAAAGTGGGAATATTATGAGAAACAAGGAAAAACATCGAGTTGACGCAACACAAGAAGAACATTTCCAAAGAAGACAAAGAAGATCTTCTCCATGTCAGGGCAGGAAGCTACCACTTTGCCATCCACACAGGAGTGGAGGCTCTGACAGTGGGGATTCCACACTCAAGAAGCGGCCTGCAGGGAAAGCGAAGGTCATAGACGTGGAAGGTAAAATAATAACGAAATGACCCAATCAGCTTTTATGACTGAAAGGAGCCACAGCAAGGAGGCTCCTCACCGATGAATGGAAACAAAACGTTTTGTAGTTGCAGCTCTT
The DNA here is from genome assembly GCF_030265055.1 of Doryrhamphus excisus. Lineage (NCBI taxonomy): Eukaryota > Metazoa > Chordata > Actinopteri > Syngnathiformes > Syngnathidae > Doryrhamphus > Doryrhamphus excisus. The sequence goes on from NC_080485.1 coordinate 586,970, forward strand.
AATTTGAAATGTTGTCGGTGCAAATGTGGAAGAATTTTCAAATCTTATTTGCGGTCAAATTCCCATCTGATGTCTCAGCAAGTCACTTGAATGAAATATGGAGCTTTGTGTTCGCTCAGGAGCATAAAAACATGATCTATCCCTGGGAAACATTGAAATGTCTCTCCTGCAGCCAGTGTTGGTTGTGAAGATGATATCCCATAATAATCACAGCCCATTGCCTCCCGTGCGGCTGCTTGTGTTTAACAGTGTGTAACATGTGCACGGATGTCGGCGCGGCCATGCACATCTTATTTGTGTATGCACGCCTTAAAAAGACTCAATGATGCTTCATGATCAATAGCGCCGGGCCCTCTGCCCGCAAACACGGGATGAAATATCCGCCCGGCAACAAATTGATGTAATGAGCGAGTGTGCCTTGTTATCTCGCAGCTGCATCAGATTGGCAAACTTCTGAGGGAATGTCTGGGAAACATCAGCAGTCATTTATCACGTCCTGCTCATTAGCATACTGCCTACGGAGTCATGGCGCTAATCTAAATATCAACGCTTCTATTTGGAAACAACAGCGTGACCTTCACTTGAGTCAACAATTTAAGCAGGGAACACCACCGCTTATCCTACTTACATAACTGGATGGATGTTCTTATGGAAGCTTCTGCTCCTGGACCACGACACAGAAGGCTCAACGTGAACTTGAACGTCTCACAATATGCATTCCTGCTGTCTTCCTGTGCTACTAACTTTATGATACATACACCACAGCTCCTGGTGGGTTGCAGGGTTGTGAACCATCCATCCAACCATCTATCCATACGTCCATCCGTCCATCCATCATCCATACGTCCATACGTCCATCTGTCCATCCATCCATCCATCCACCCATTCATCCATCCATCCAACCAACCGTCCATCCATCCATCCATTTATCCATCCATCCATCTGTCCATCCATCCGTCCATCCATCTATCCATCCATTCGTCCGTCCATCCACCCATCCATCCATCCATCCATTCATCCTCCATCCAGCCATCTATCCATCCATTCGTTCGTCCATCCATCCATCCATTCATCCGTCCATCCATCCAACCAACCATCCATCCCTCCACCCACTCATCCATTCACCCACCCACCGATCTATCCATCCATCCATCTGTCCATCCATCCATCCACCCATCCATGCATCCATCCGTCCATCCATCCAACCATCCATCCATCCATCCATCCACCCATACGTCCATCCATCCATCCCTCCATCCACCCACCCACCCATGCACTCATCTATCCATCCATCCGTCCATCCATCCATCCATCCATCCATCCATCCATCCGTCCAACCATCCATCCATCCATCTGTCCATCCATCCAACCACCCATTCATCCATCCATCCACCCACCCATGCACTCATCCATCCATCCGTCCAACCACCCATCCATCCATCCATCTTCTATACCATGTATCCTCCTTCCGTCCACAAAGAGATTAAATCCAAACAGTCCTTTTCAATGAAAGACAAGTTTGAGTTGAAAATTGTCCACAATTTGGATGAGTGCTTGTCATGGGGGGGGTGGGGGGTGGGGGGTGGTGATGGTGGGTCCCGAGCAACGGAGAAGCACCGCAATGGAACGTCTGACATCACGCTGGTGCGCGTTTATGATCCGTCCTGATAGCTGCCTCAGTGGTTGCGGGCGCGGTATTAATTAGGGGGTGACTGCATACTCCATTTTTCCTTGTCACATTGAGCTCAGTCCCAGGTGACAGCGGGGAGGAAAGGTGGTGCAGTCCAGCAGATGAAGCGCACCCACCCTTGCATCCAGCAAAGCGCAATAATGACTTTCCTTTCCCCCCTTTAGCCACCGTGATATACAACTTGCAATTAAGCATGGCTTGGTGATCCAGTGATTAATGCCTCCTGTGTGAAGGGGGGACCGAGTGTGAGACTAGTGGACTGGCTGAGTCCCCCCCCCCCCCCCCATGTTTATATTCCCATCATGGCCGCACCTCTCCCTTGCTGCTCACACGCTTATTCTTTTCCTCCCTCTTAACCGCTCGCCATTACGGGGAAGATGGAGAGGACTATTTGCAATTCACTAACCTTTATGACAGTGCACTCTTTAATCAGAGGCCCATATTTTCTTTGCTGCCGGTGCAACGCTCAGTGGAAGCCGTGAAGGCCCATGAAAGAGCCGGCTGAGGGAAAAGCGCCTTATCTGATTTACAATGCTCCGCCACACTTTCATTTTCTTGTTGTTGAAGGCTTTTAATTTTTACGGCGGGACAGCACTAAGTAAATTGTGCCTTGTTTAAGAGGACGGGGCTCGTGTTTAAGAGGGTGCTGGAGGGAGGTGTCGAGGTTTCAGACAATTACCGAATCGTTAGAATGGAATATATACCGCGTCCGTGCGGCCATTCGTTGGGATGCCAGTTGCAGTCGCGAAAGGAAGGGAAAAAAACGTTTGGATCTACTTTCCATCGCAGGAATCCCTCATTCTTGGTGGTTTACTGGTTCCAGACCTGACCGTGGTCGGGACTTTCCACACAGTGGGATTTATGAATGGAATATGTTCATCGGAGAAAACCTTCTAACCTTCAGTTTTTAACATTAGAGCCCTGTAGACATCAAATAACACCCCTATAGTCACCTTTACACTCATATTACTCCTATTAATAGACATTATAATATCAGAAAGTATGACATATAACATATAGAAAACGTGTTTTCCACCTTTCAAATACATTTTTAAACATTAGAGTCCTCTAGACATGAACTAACACCCCTATAGTCACATTGACACTCCTATTACTTGATATAGTAGACATAATAATATCAGAAAGTATGACATATAAGACGTAGAAAATATGTTTACCACCTTCCAAATACAGTTTTAAACATTAGAGCCCTGTAGGCATGAACTAACACCCCTATAGTCACCTTTACACTCCTATTACTTGATATAGTAGACATTATAATATCAGAAAGTATGACATATAAAATATAGAAAACGTGTTTTCCACCTTTCAAATACATTTTTAAACATTAGAGTCCTCTAGACATGAACTAACACCCCTATAGTCACATTGACACTCCTATTACTTGATATAGTAGACATAATAATATCAGAAAGTATGACATATAAGACATAGAAAATATGTTTACCACCTTCCAAATACAGTTTTAAACATTAGAGCCCTGTAGGCATGAACTAACACCCCTATAGTCACCTTTACACTCCTATTACTTGATATAGTAGACATTTTAATATCAGAAAGTATGACATATAAGACGTAGAAAATATGTTTCCCACCGTCCAAATACAGTTTTAAACATTAGAGCCCTGTAGGCATGAACTAACACCCCTATAGTCACCTTTACACTCCTATTACTTGATATAGTAGACATAATAATATCAGAAAGTATGACATATAAGACATAGAAAATATGTTTCCCACCGTCCAAATACAGTTTTAAACATTAGAGCCCTGTAGGCATGAACTAACACCCCTATAGTCACCTTTACACTCCTATTACTTGATATAGTAGACATTTTAATATCAGAAAGTATGACATATAAGACATAGAAAATATGTTTACCACCTTCCAGATACAGTTTTAAACATTAGAGCCCTCTAGACATGAACTAACACCCCTATAGTCACATTTATACTCCTATTGCTTGATATGATAGACATGATAAGATAATGTAAGACATAGAAGACCTGTTTATTACCTTCTAAATACTTAATAAGTAACTTTCTATGGAACTTTCTAGAAGGTAACCTTGAATGTTCATCTGTCCCTTTCGTTCATCATTTATATCCATCTGCAAATGTTTACTGCCTGTAAAAGCATAACGTCCAACTATAAAAACATTTTTGTTTTTCTGGAACACGGTGAGTTGGATTTCCAGCTGGAGGTTCCACTGGCGTCGGGACTCAACCAGCAGCGCCTCTGCTGGCCAAAGCCAAGTACTGCATCTCCATTAATCATCAAGCAATTCCACAGTATGAATGGATGACGCCCACTGGTGTGATGAGTTGTAGTGTGATGAATGCGACCCGAGGGTGGGGGTGGGGGGGTGGGGGGGGGGGGGGTGCCGAGCGAGGAGGGTGTCACCCAAGTGGTCCATTTAGTTTGTGTTCATTTTCCCAGTCCTGTCCTGCTCTTCTTCTTCTTCCGTAATGAAGGCTCTACGCTCGCTGTGTCCTCCAGAGCCCGATTGAGCTGAATGAGCGACACTCATGCTGCAGAGCACAAGGGCAACCCCCCCCCCCCCCATCCACTCCCACCCCCACCCCACCACTAGCACTTCCTCTTAGCTGGATCATTTCCCTTCACACTCAGACAGCCTTTGTAGTGGCAGCATCATTCTCCTTCCTCCTCCTCCTCCTCCTCCTCCTCCTCAGCCCATCTCCCATCTCATTCACTCCCAACTTCCATAAGCTCACTAAAGCATGGCCTTCAATTCCCTTGTTCTACTCTTTTCACTTAAGAGCAGGAGTGATGAGCAAAAGGTTTCTGGCTCAATCCTTGAGCAAAGGCCCGGCGTGACAGGGATTATTATTTATTTGTCATCTTGGATGTAATAAGCTGTAGGTACAGACTGGAGAGCCGGTGATTTATTGCTCTGTCGAGCGCCAGTAGCGGTCCGGCCGCTGGGGCGTGCAGGATGAATACCGACCTGTCACTCCCGTCCATCCGTCTCCGCGCGTCCGCCGCCCTCGCAACGCCGCCCCATTTCATGCCAGAATACATAAACAATCTTTCATTACTCACATGGATGTTTTTTTTCTTTCTAATATTTGCTCTTCACAGGACACAAGTTGGAATGTATTCATGGAAGCGGCTCTCTCGTACACCCCCCCCCCCCCCCTTTCCCTCCTCCCGCTCCGACACATTTTCCTGCATGGATTTATTTCAAACATCACCTAGCAAGAATGCTACCTTTTACTTCATCTTTGATATCGAACACAACAATTAGATCAATTCTTATTTTTGTCATACATATACTAAATATACTATAATATATAATACGTGCATATATAATATAATACACATATATATACTGCAATCTGTCGTGATAAAACCTTGACTTTACTTTAAAATCGAAGCGTTAAATCAAGCAGTATTGTTTGTTGTCATGAATACCCGAGAGGAGGAAGGGGCGGCTCTAACGTGTGCAACCAGGACATGCCCCGCCCACCTCTTGCAGTCCTACTGCAGCCTGGGAAGTCGGTAAGCAGGCCTCATTTATTAGGGACCGTTATCTTGAACGGGCGCTCCGAAGGCAGCACCCTCACAGGATGATTAAGAGCTTTTCATTTTGGAGGACTAGGAATAAACCTGCCGTCCTCAGGGACAGCAAATCACAGCCACAAATAGTGTGTGTGTGTGTGTGTGCGCGTGCACGTGTGCGTGAGTGTGACATTGTTACCAGCGTGGTGACTTTTAGCTGAGAGGACGTGCCGTATAGGTGGTGATGCCTCACACGGGCAATGAGCTGAGAATACTCATTTGCGATCCTGAATAAGGCGCTGACAGCCGCCATTTATTTCCGGATCATTGTGCGGCGTCCAGACGTCGTCTTGGTGTCTAATTAGTGTCGGCGGATTGGAAAGTGCATCAAGAGTGAGGCCGGCTTTGTCTACAAAGTATCCCAACTACAATCAGGCCTCAACTCTTTCACTTCCCGCCTTGTTTATAGCTTGGAACGCCCCGACCTTTGGTCTCTTCACTCTTCACGTACGGCAATATCACGAGCCATGTTTGTCTCGACAGGCGTGAGCACTCGTTGCACTCGAGCACCCACATTGCATATTTGATCCTTTACTGTTCGTATAATGTATTACAATATTTGAGGTATTTTAGACAAATATAGTATCTCACGCTCACAGAGTATTGGATAAAACAAAGATGGTCAAATGGTGAGATGGTGTAACATTAGAAAGGTGTTTACTCTGATAGTAGAATGATTCAAGCCAAGGTCACGGGATCCTGCGGCGGAGGTTGCACACGGAGGTTCTTGTCATGTCAAAGGAACTCTACGTGCGCTACATTTTTTTCATTTTTTTGTAAAACAAACATCGGTACTTGGTTCGTCTCCGTCTTTGTCCGTGTAGCCATCGTGTGTCGTTTGGACGTTTTCATGGGCTCCAGTTTTGACAGACAAATATATCAGTAGTGCAACCAACGCGTGTTCGGATATTTCGTACGTCCTCCGTGTGTCGACATCTTCCTCCTTCAAGGTCACCACAACAACGTTCTTCGTTGTTCTCCGTTTGGGGACGGCCTAAACTCGATAGGGAAGCTGAGCGTTTTACGAGGAGCTGTCGTCGTGTTCTGTCATATGATGTTTTCTTCAGATGCTAGCATGTGATGGTTCTAACGGTTAGACCAGGGGTGGGCAAACTTTTTGACTCGCGGGCTTCATTGATTTAACAAAATTGATGAAGGGGGGGGTGCATACTATATATTTTACACGTAACAGTCCACCTGGAATTATTGTATCTGTAAAAATGTAGTGCAATCAGCTACATGTACTTGTACCGTGGTGTACCAAGGTTGTACCATGATGCCAGGTTGTATGTTAAGTTTCAATGAAATACTTTGGGCCGTATTCAAACACTTGGCGGGCCGCATGTGGCCCCCGGGCCGTAGTTTGCCCACCCCTGGGTTAGACGTCCTCCATGTACTCGTCTCTGTGGGTGTTTGGGCATGTGAGTCTGCCCTTCATGTTTGTGTCCCTCACAGGAGGAGGAGACCACACCTCCCATCGTGTTTATGTGTTGTAACGTCCATTTTAGCATGAATAATTAGCATTTTTCGAAGGTTGTATGAATCCTTGTTGATTGAGTTTTATTCCCAAAGACCGTATCTCGTCTCTTATCTACTTTGGGTCTGAAAGCTTGCATGATCATTTGCAGTGACCAAGGACACGAGCGTGTAGATAGTGTCATCCTATGTGGCGCTTAATGCACCTTGTAGATGATTGTCTCCTATTTGCTAGCTACTTTTGCTTTGTTTTAGTCTTTTGTCCTGGTCTCCGCCGCTAGATTGGATGTTCGGGTCAATAAGGTTCACGTCTTTGCTGCTAGCAAGGCTACAAACCACCACTGACACCAGCTGATCAAGCCTTAATTGAGTAGACATTTTCTCCCTGTGATTTCTATCGATGCGCGGCCGAAGGGGAAAAAACAAAGTGAGTCTCTGGCGTGTTGGACTGCAGGGGGTGAGTGCACACCTCTTCCTTTAAAGATCTCTGCTTTTCTGTCCTCCTCGCTGCTCGTCCAGGTGCCCGTCGTTGGCCGTCTGAGCTGAGCTGAGCTGAGCTGAGCTGAGCTGAGCTGAGCGCTCGGCTCCAGCGTTAGTGTTTTCTGCTTGGCGGTGCAATAGAGGCCGACATGCATCAGGGCGTCTTGTCAGTGGAGCAGCAGCGATGCAGATGGGAGGTGAAAAGCTCCAAGGTCCTCCCGGTTTTTCCCCTCCTCGTTTATTGCGTCTCTTTCCCGGGGATGGATGTGACAAAGTGCGGGGATTGATGGATGGACACAGGCGCAGACTGGATGAGAGGATGGATGAGGGTGCAGGGGGAAGTTTAACAAGGCAAACAAAGAGAGACGGAGAGGAACGACCCCCCCCCCCCCCCCCCTGACATTTAGCCTTCCACTCGCCGAGCAGTGCTACCTGTTCATGCTGACAGACACAAAACATTGTACCGTCCAATGAAAATCCATCTCATAATTATCATGGAGGCCTCATTTTTTGTTTTGATTATGAGTGTGCATGTTCCCATCAACCTCGCCTTGGAGGAGGTTGTACCAAGAGTTCAAGGGTCAATGGCGCCAGCGGTGACGCGCTAGCTCTTGTTGTTCGGTCTCATTTCCGGAAGTGACGTCATGGGGGTGACATCTGTCGGGTAAAGCGCAGTAAACAATCTCCAGGTAGATGGGTCACTCGGTTCAGGATGTTTTTCATCCAAACTGTACTCATGCCAAAATGTTGTGTTGCTGCTGGATGTTCATCGTGTCCCAGTCATACTGGAAGCTTGTTTTCTTTTCCAAAACAGGAAGCTTTAAGACAATAATGGACACAGGAAGTGCAGAGACAGAGAGACACCTGCACGCACACTTCGAGTTCTGTTCTTCGCAGTGATGATTTCACCGATTCTTTAAGTACTGCTTGAAAGTACATGATTAATACACGGTGGAATAGTACTGGTTGGTACACAGGAAAAAAAAAAGACAAGACATCAACGTGGTGACAGAACATCGTAAGTCATGTCTTGTTTACATATCGTATTCTAAACTCTATTCCATACTGTAAAGTATCATATATCTCATATAAACATCTTCTCACAGTCATTTAAACGTACCATTCTGTGTTTGGAAGGCGGCTAAGCTTCATCTCCATAAGTCCTAAGGCTGAGGTCCGGGTTCTCCAAATATTTCTCCCTTCATTACTCCTGGAAAACTATGGACACATCACTCAAATGTCCACCATAATCCCTGTAAACATCCTCTATCTGGTACTCCGCCATGTTTGTGTAGCTGAGTGATAGTACTGAGTGATAGTACTCATGGTTAGCGCCATCCGCTGTAAACGTCGTTATTGCCAATTTACCATTCGCTTTTTCAAAAATGGAAGAATGTAGGACATACGGTATTTCCAAAGCTATATGTTTAAGTCACATCAGGGACTAGCTAGCAATTTAACTAGCAACCATGCACTCCCACCGACCTCTTGCAACATAATGAAGTAACGTGTGGCTAACAATACTTTATATTGATCTACAATTCATTCAATGAAATAAAAACACAGCCTGATTCCACCACATTACTTCTGCTTTGCACCGAATCCTGCTAAGTTCTCGTGAGAAGGTTCTCTCTCATTACACGCCGTACCTGCACCGCATTACGTGTCAGTAGAGGTGGGGGTGGGGGTGGGGCGGGGGGGGGGGTGGCGTGCTGAGATTAAGACTAATGCCGGTGGCCCTGGGAACTGCGATTACAATCACGCTCATTACTCAGGGCCTTGGTGACTGAAGCAATTTAAAGTCCCCCCATCTTTACAGTACACGAGGCAGGGCGAGCCCCCGCTGTCAGGGGAAAGTGGGGGGGCGCACCATACGCGCACACATACATCAACATGGACCGGTACAACCGCAGCGCTCCCTCTTCCTGTCCAGCAAGGACACCCGAAGGCCCTCGGCGTGACTTCATCGACTGGCTGCTCCACAAACGCTTTCTTGGACGCAACGTGCAAACATCTTAGAAGCTCAGAGTCCCGCCTCCGACGGGTCAATACCCGCCAATCACATCTGATTGAGATTGACTGAGAGCGTGAACTGCGTGTGAAGTGTGTGTGACTTATTGACAGTACCTGAGCTTGGTTGGCTAGCATAGCATAGCATAGCATAGCATAGCATAGCATAGCATAGCATAGCATAGCATAGCATAGCATAGCATAGCATAGCATGGCATGTGTCATTTTAATATGATTAGACAAAAGTACTAGTAAAGCATACGTGTCGCAGTACATTCTTGACTTTCCAGCTGCCGGGTGTCCTTCTTGTCCAGCGGAATGTCACTCAGGGTCAACTGGAGGGTGGCTGTCACTCAATAATGAATGATGAAGCCATCAATTAGCAGCTGTTCCCATGGCAACTCCATCTCTCTCGCTGCCTGTCAGGTTGGACCACATCTACTCTGACAGTGTTTACAATCTGGGATGAGGCGGAGGAGAGGATCCTAGCGGGCCCAAACCCCTTCACATCTTTCAGTGAAAATGCACCCCCCCCCCAAAAAAAAACACCATAAAAAGAAAAAAAAATGTGTATATAATACATATATATATATATATATATTTTTTTTTTTAATTGGTATATATATGTATACGTATATGTATAGATTATTTATGTATCAATATTTTGCTAAATTTAAATGATTATTTTTTCTATTCCTAATTTTAAGTTAGTCCTTGCATACATTCTTAGTAGAGTTTAAAAATATATTTTTATCATTTGATGGATAAAAATGGTAACATATCATCAAAATACTATACATCGTGGAAGTGGTATGATGGTATCTCCATCAGTATTGTGGAAGTGGTACAATGGCATCTCCATCAGTATTGTGGAAGTGGTAATCATTTGATGGCTAAAATGGTAACATATCATCAAAATACTATACATCGTGGAAGTCGTATGATGGTATCTCCATCAGTATTGTGGAAGTGGTAATCATTTGATGGATAAAAATGGTAACATATCATCAAAATACTATACATCGTGGAAGTGGTATAATGGTATCTCCATCAGTATTGTGGAAGTGGTACAATGGTATCTCCATCGGCACGGTTGAAGTGGTATGACGGTATCTCCATCGGCATGGTGGAAGTGGTATGATGGTATCTCCATCGGTGTTGTGGAAGTGGTATGAAGGTATCTCCATCGGCATGGTGGAAGTGGTATGATGGTATCTCCATCGGTGTTGTGGAAGTGGTATGAAGGTATCGCCATCGGCATGGTGGAAGTGGTATGAGGGTATCGCCATCGCCATTGCGGCTCACAGCAGCGTAAAGAAAGCGTCGTCGTCGCCAGCGCCCGGAGCCGCCATGTTTGCCGTCTGCAGGGGGGAGGCTCGCGGGGGCGGCGCCTGCGCGCGTGTAATGGAGAATGGCATTGACTGATTGATATTGTAATTGTGGCAGTGAAGTAATGTTTTACAGCATGCCTAAAGACACTTCTCCGAGGCCCTCCCCGCCGAGCACCTTTTCTTCTTTATGGATCTGCCAAGTGCTGAGGACTGCTTAAATGCTGTCAATCATTGATTTTCCCGTCCTGACAGCAGAGTGATAGCCGGCGTGATTGAAGGAGTCTGGCTTTTGTCTTTTGTCTCCTCTGCTGCAAACATCCGAGTGAGAAATCCTCACAGCCTATTTTACCGCTGCCGCTATCTCTCTCCTTTTTTGTGGAACAAATGGGCATCAACAGGCCATGAAGTAATCAATGCTGATGATCCATCTTGGAGCCTGTCGATATGTTAATGAGCACGCCTCATGGTTATTGCCGGCAGGTCATAAATCACCGCCTCTTAGCAGAATGCACAGCAGCTGCTGCAGGAATAAAACACTGTCTTTTAACGATTCATGTCCAAACATTCTGCTGGCCTGCCTGCGCCTTGATTGTTTTCACATGCCAAATAAGGCGGGGGGGCTGGGGGGGGGGGGGGGTGGATTGTAAATCAATAAAACAATAAGACAAAGCGTTTTAATAAAGGGAGAGGTGGAGAGTAAATCATTCCCGGGTAAAGAACAATTGGATGGCGACTTTGTCAGGTTAGAAATGTGAGAGGGTTTAAACGTGTTCACGGTTTGAAAACAAACGACCGCGTTCGCTGGGAACCGACGTCGTCTCAGACGCCGAGTGTCACTCACGTCATGTCAACAAACTCCCATAATCCACTGAGGCAGTCATGAAGCATGCTGCAGCTCATTGTCCGTCCCAGTGCCGCAGTTTCAGGCAGTAAAGTGGGAGACATGATGGTACACTATGTAGTACTCTATACTGGTCACTAGGTGTCGCTAGTGTTACCACAGGAAGTACTGTACAGAACAGGAAGTACTCTCCCAATGCTGACACATGCAAGTGTATACTATGTCTTATTTATTTCCTATATGTCTTATTTTCTTTAGGCAATATAACTTACTATAGGGATGCTAGTTCAAGCCTAGGGGGCTCTAGAAGGTCATTTAGAAGGTCATAAGCGGTTTCCTATGAAAATATCTCTTTTCAAAATAAGACGCTGAGTGACTTTTGTGAATTTCCTGTTGGCTTCCAAGCAATGGAAGAATGTAGAGCATAAAGACAAACAACATATTGAATCCAAGTTGATGAATCCTGCCGTGGATCTTTTAAATCCACGTAGTCCCATAAACCAAACCCCTCCCACACTGGAATATTCCACAGAGCAAGCATGGCGTTGTTTGCTTACCTTGCTACGGCACATGCGTACTCTCCGACCCTCCCTTTGCTTCCCACACCAAACACCACCTCCGATTCCAATCCTTCACAGGAACCCGGATTTACTCGAGACTTAGACAGCCTGAATTCCTGCAGCCTCGCCGGGCCTGAATCACGCTGGCGACGAAGCAGCGCTGCACATTAGCCTCGGTGCTAAGTAGCATCGTGATGAATCTGCCGCTCCAGGCGGACGTAGCAGCAATTGTTTAAATCCTCCAAAATAAATAGAGAATATTTCACAGAGACGATCTGGGAAATGGCAGACTTTGACGTGTGGAAGTGGTCTTCCAAAATAGTTTTTGTTACTCAGACGAGGAACGTTAGCTCCAAGCCAAGCAAAGCAAATGATCTTTCATCGACCACTTCAGTCATGGAGACTTCTTTTCATGGAGACTTCCATCCGGCAATATCAGCTCTGTCCATCTTCTGGCTGGGAACCACACAAGGAAGTGAAGATGCATTTTTTAAAAGTTGATGATGAACACAAGTTTGTTCATCCCGAGAAGAGCTCCAGCAGACGATGGTTTCAATCTTTAGTGAAACCATCGTCTGGAAGATGTGACAAAGCTCAGTTCTGTTCGATGACCCAACCCATTGTGGGGACAAGGAAGACGTCTCCAACCAGGAAGTCCTATAGTACTATTATTATTATTATGCTATTATGCTACTCTCAAGTCCCGCCCACGCAGGGGCGGCGCCCTTTCCCTGTGTGGATCAGTGGTGTGTGGCTATGTGTCTGCATCGTGTCCGTCAAGGTTAAGTGCTGCTTCCCACGTGTGCATGCTGCGGCAGGCTCGATCAGGTTGCCATGTGACCATGTGACCTGTCTTCAAGTGACATCACTTCCTGTGTTTCATTCTACACTTCTCGTTTACTTCTAGTCAACGTGAAGCATTACAATCCTACAAGTTGACAGCATACTTGCCTTTCCTCAAAATGTGATCAGGCTAACTGGTTAGCATGCTAGCTTGCTATTTGCTAGCTCTCATTACTGTATTGGTTTGACAATTAGCTAGCTAACAGTTGTAAAAAGGTGAACTATTTGAAGCTGTAAGATATTCATGAGGCGCCGTGCTTGTGGGAATAACTTGATGGGAAGAATGAGGAAGGAGTGAAGAAGGATTTCACACCCTCGCCACGAATACGCCATCGGCCCAACGTCGGCGCCACTCCATTCATTTTAGCTTAGCTGCTAGCATTGGGAATTAGTGTGACTCCACATGTTGGGGCCGCATAATAAATGCTAATTAGGCTCTATAACATAACTCCAACCGTCCTGGAGACGCATGAACAATATCACACGTGCTCCAGCAAACATCTCACCTGATAATTAGCCATCAGCGAAGACGGAATCGGGCGTAGCGGCGGCTCTCTTTGTGTGTTAATGGCTGCTTTGTTCTCGGGTGGCTTCTAGGAAGTACGTGTGGTCCAAGCGTCTGGCTGATGCCATGGCGTCGTTTATGTTTGCAGGCTGCATCAGAGTCATGGCATCCTTCTTTGGCGGCAGCGTCTGGCCCGGTCTTCACCTGTCAATCATTAGCCCCACCTTATTAGGTGGTGTTGAAATGCATCGTAAAAGCCCCGCGGCTGATTCCTGCCAGTGAAGTTTGATTTACGATCTTATTGACCGACGCCGTCATGAGGCGGAGACATTGGAGCTCCAGGCCACCGATGGCGGTGAGAAACAACGAGCACTTCGTTTCACTGCCAGTAACGGGAAATATGAATTTATTATCATATCAGAAACATATCTATAGCTATATATCTATATCAGAAACATAACCATATCTACATCTACGTATATCCATAAGATATGCCTTTATTTGTCCCTCAGTGGGGAAATGTGTAAATACAAGGGCTCGTCCGGGATTTGAACCCGGGACCTCTCGCACCCTAAGCGAGAATCATACCCCTAGACCAACGAGCCATATATCCATATCAGAAACATATCTATATCAACATATATCTATATCTATTTCCATATCTGTAGCCATATACATATCAGAAACATATCTATATATCTATATCTACGTACATCTATATCCATATCTATATCCATATCTATATCTATATATCTATATATCTATATATCTATATATCTATATATCTATATATCTATATATCTATATATATATATATATAGATGGATATATGTTGATATGGCTATATCCATATCCATATCAACATATACGTATGTATATCTACGTATATCTATAGCTATATCTATATATCCATATTTATATCAATATATCTATATCTATGTACATCATACCTATATATCCATGTCCATATCAGAAATATATATCTATATCTAGTATATCTATATCCATATCAGAAACATACCTATATCTACTTCTACGTACATCTATATCTACATCTACATATCTCTACATCTACATATCTCTATATCCATATCCATATCTAGTATATGTACCTATACATACCACACGTTGATCCACCAAGTATCCACCGTCCTCATAGAGAAGATGGCCCCCCAGCGTAGATTCACAGCAGATGGATGCATTTCGGTCACGGTGAACTTCCGTCTCTGGTGGGAGTGGAACGTCATCCGTCCTGAGCAGAAGACGAAGAAGACGAGCAGAGAGAAGTTGCGATGCAGTGCGGCGTATGGAAATGCGTCCGTAACGAATACGTGAAGATGGAGGCTATTGTTGTCTCGCTCTCGGCCTCGGCCTGGGGGCTCTCGGTGGGAACACTTTATCATGTTTTTAGCCCTCATGAATCATTAAAAACCAAAAACCCCAATGACTTGCCATGTACAAAATTCATATGCTGGGGGGTTGGGGGAGGGGGCTTGATACATGAAAATTAATTTTCCTTTCTCTGAGAGTGTGACAGGAAATCAATTAATCTTGATGTATTATTTCACGCGGGGCAGGGCGGCGGGCGGCGGCGCCGGGCGCAGAGAGAGAGTGGCTACAGCTGTTCTCGTTGGAGAGGCCATACATTACACTTGGCGGCTGTGACAGCTTCTGAAGGAAAAGGCTGAAGGATATCAGGCAGGTGGAGCAAGGAGAAGATTCCAACCAACTCATGGCGGAAGGATGAACGACCGCATTCCCCAAAAGTGCCGTCACTAGCACTTGTCCGTGACGTTCCCGCTCATCTGACTACCTGCTCGTGTTTTGTCGGCTCGTTTATTTCTTCCGTCTCTCCGGTTTTTGCTGTTTTTGCACAGAATTGAGATTTAGCAGCCGTCAGATGAACGTGTCCGGGCCACAAAACACCGAAGGATGGAGTGACGCGGCTATTTACCGCCTGCTTTGAACTTGGATGACTTGGATGTCACACTTTGCCCAGGTTGCTGCTGCCTTGCCAGTGACTCAGCGCCGCGGCAGGAAACGGGAACAGACGCCTGTGGAGCTGCTGAGCTAGCAACCGTGAGATACCGCGTTTAAATGGAGCCATGTCGCTCGGTATTTAACATGGCGGAGAAACCAGGAGGACTAAGTTGGGGGGGGGGGGGGTAGAAATGTTACAGAATCCTAACTGGAAGCACGAATGACATCACAGCTGCTAGCCATCACTTTGCTAACTGATCATGAAACTACGGAAGGCGTTTGTTTGTGTCTCTGCTGGTTGCAACCAAACAAGAGCACCAACTAAACTAAACTAAATAGTCAATTCCAGAATATCTTCAGAATCTTTAACGATCAATCAGTTGATTGTCTTTCCCATCCTCAACGTTTCCTACGCACGGTGAAGCTCATCGTCTCTTCGGGCGACCTTAGCGCATCAACCTCGCCTCATCAAGTCGCCTGGAAACTTTTCTCCAAAGTGACGTTGAAACTGTCAGCTGCCACCGGGATTGACTGACAGGCGGAATGTGTGGTGAAAGATGTTGTCAGGAGAGATGGCGGGCGGCGGGCGGTGGGCGGCGGGCATAGTCCATAGGCGTAGTCCGCCATGAAGTCCTTCCCATTTGTGAGCAGATTCCACTGGTCAACAAGAGCGGTAATCAAGCGTCAGTAAACATCTGCTAGCAAGCATTCATAACCGGCCTTGCAGATTTACGGCCATCACGGCGGCTGTTCGCAAACGCATTCCCGCCTGCCTGACGAGGGGGCAGCTTGCGGCTCGGAGCTGCCGGGGCGGCCGCTGCCATTTTGTAAATGCGAGACGAATTAGAGAGCGGGAGACAACTAAATTAAAGCGGCAAACGACCGCGGCCAGATGGAGCTAACAAATGGACCGAGTTGTGGAGGTGCCAGTTGTACAGACGCGGGGGGGCACTGGGGGGGGGGATTGGTTCAGGAGGGCCGTTGGGCCAGCAGATGAAAAGGTTCTATTAACACTTGGAGCGGGACGACTGGCGGCTTCGTGTCGGCCATATGCATCGACGTCGTTGTGGGGAATAAACAGCAGCCTGGCCCACAGAAGGACTTTCCTCCTAATTAGCTGGTTGGGAATGGTTGTTTTTTTTATTGTCGGGGGCCACGTTATAAAAATATAAGAAAGCTGAAACCAAAAACACAAACATAATTTTACACGAATAGTCAAAATATTAAGAGAAAAGACTTATCCATAATTTTATGACACTAACAACATAAAGTTTAAATATTAAAGAAAAACATTTTAAAAGTTGTAATATTATGAGAAACAAGCAAAACAAATAAAAAATTGGTTGTGAGAATAAATATTGTGAATAAAGAACATGAAGTATAAATAATGGGAATGAAAAAGTAAACATTTGAAAAGAATCAAAACATCTTCTAAGGATGAAAACCTTTCCATTTCAATAAAGTATAAAATATTATTAGGAAAATATAATTTAGTAACACGGAGTTCAAGTATTTGTTGTCATATTAGGAGAAATTGCAAAATGTAATTGTGGAAAGCATCTCCGTTGCGAAAAGAAAACAGGTTGCTAAAACAACATCAGCAAACTCGGCGTCAATATTTGTCCACTTCCTTCAGGTCTTTTTGACGCCAAGTACTCTGGCTTCCTGCCTTCGTACCGTTGGGGCGCCACGTGAATTCAGCATTCCAACATGTCGAACTGGAATCGTTTTTCCTCCGAAATCAAGTCATCTTCCCGATGGCGTCCAGCCTATTGTCTTTGTACGGAGCCATCATGTCCACAGTGTCCTCTTGGCTGAGACTAAGAGCACATTAGTGTCTCCTAAATGGCTTGGCTTGGATTAAAGGCGGCTTGTTAATGAAATAGAGGCATCACGCTAATGCACGGCCGCACTTTGCTCCCGGTGTGATATTTTATGTATGAGCTTTTTGCTTTGCAGCACATGAAAAGGACAACAAAAGAAGGCGTTTTCTGGGGGCCCGGCACGTGAAGATCATGGAGTTTGAGCGGGAGATTAGCTTTGGGTTAATGAAGTCTGGAGTGGAGTGAGAGAAATGGTTATTACTCTGCAACGTGGAGTCTTTTAATTTCCACTGTGGCAGCCTGGCCCCTAATGTGTTATTTTACATTCACTTTTAGATTGCTTAAAGTGGTCACCGCTATTTGTCTTACTCATTTAAATCGCCATTATTCAGACCCGCTCGCCGATGATGCATTAGGCTTCTCCCCACGCCCTGAATAATAAAATATTCCTCTTCAGGGGAGACAGTGCGCCGGCGTCGTCCTCCTCTGACATACACGAGCTGTTAACACGTAATATGCCGCCATTTGTTTTTTAAATCTCCGCCATTCATCCTTTTTCCCCTTGCTCTTGAAGCATCATTATGGGAATCCCTGTTCTCATCACTCACCGCAAAATCCCATTTTTGTTTTTCCTGTAGGTGATTTTCCCCCATGGTGCGCTTACTTACAGCGGCCTTAGCTTCTGATCGAGGAGGCAGGAAGTGACAGGGACTATTTGTTACCAGGAGGAGACAGGGGCGACACACACTAGATTATAGAATGCCGAGACGTGCAGAGGTCGGGTAAACAATTTGCCACCGAACTTGGCTACCCATGATGCACTCTGCTCTTTTTATCACCGGGGAGGGGATGCCGGAAGGCCCCCCCTCCCCGCGGGGGGACGGCAGTCAGGGTCCTCTCTCTCTGTTAATTCACGGGATGAAAAGCTGCTGGCGGTGGCGTGTCATATATCAAAGACAGGGCATCAGTAATCTTTGCTCAAGGGCACAGATAACAGACATATAGACACGTGAATGAGATGGCCAGGAGAGAGGAAGAAAAAAGCAACTCATCCTTTTTCTGCTGCTACGCCGCCGCCACCGCCGAGGAGATAAAAGAAGATTTATGACTCATCTTGGACCACATGCCGGCTGCGCTCGCCATTTTTCACCCGCTCCAAAAATTGGTACTGGAAAGCAATCTGCTTGTCATTGTGTCCATCAGGTGCTTCAGGAGGAAATTGGGTCCTTTGGGTTTTTTGCCTCGCTCTCTCCGCACTCAACTATTTCCTATATAGCCGTTTTGTTTTTAATGGCGTCCATAAATATACAGTATGTTAGCTTCCAAGTACCTTTGTCGGAAGGCTTTTCCATGTGATGACGCCTGCTGGGCTCTTTGTCTCTCTGATTCGGTGGGACCTCACTTTCCGTGATGAAGCCGTTCCAAAGGGGCTCGTCTAAAACCGAATTAGACGAAAACTCTAACCATTTTCTCCATGGGCGCATATAAACAAGCACATATTCATACTTTATTTTAAAGATGTTACTAGACTTGCATCGCATGTTCTTTTTTTACTTCTTCCAACCAGACTCTGCTTTAAATTCATCACCAGACTCGTCCTTTTCCGCCTTAGATCCATAGGTCAGCTCAGGCTAGCTCCCGTTAGCCGTTGATGCACACCAGTAACACCTTCCATGTTTGTGGTCTCCGCTTGGTTTAGCTTTTGCTAGCTCACCTGATTACGCTCACCATCTCGAGGATGGTGCCGCATGTTGGTGACGGCTACCCGTACGTCCAAGTTATGCGTCAACAAACCGAGTACAGATACGACACCGTGACAAGGTGACACTTGCACGGCAAGCTAGAGGGCCAACGCAAGCCGAGGCAAAATGTGAGCAAAACATTTGGATGTTCACCCAAAAACACGCTAACCGGGGCGGGCCTTAACCGAGGTACTACTGTATCACGACATTTGTTGTTAGGAGTGTGATCCGAGACGACTGAAGTGGGACTGATAATCACGACACAAATCGAGGTACAATTTTGTCAAATGTTTTTGTCAAAACCGAACCTTAGGGAAACACGGTCGTTGGAATCTGAGGTTGCACATTCCGCTGGAATGCCATCCTATCAACGTCTTTCTCAGACGTCATTATTAGTGATGAAGTTTTGGTCAGAACAACAAAAACGAGTCAAGGGGCAAATTTGGTACCCCCGGATTGGTGACCAACTAAAAAATTGGTCCAAATCCAAAGTCTTACAAAGTCTTACAGTCGTGACATCTGCGTTACCTTTCCCCATCCTTAATTGGACTGAAAAGTGTCCTCAAGAAGTTCTGGTCCACACTCCACCCCAAAGTTGAACAAATGAGCCCACTTGAATGTCCACGATTCTCCTTAAGTGGCCACAGCCAGACGGCCAACAAGTAAGGCTAAGTGCCCCACGTCACGGTTTGTATTCAAGTCCTGTGCCGTCAAGCCGTCAAGTCTGTCATCCGATGCAATTACCTACAATTAGATGAATTATTTAATTGTAGGTCTTTCAATCCAATGTTTAGAAAAGTTGATTGTTGAAGTGCTGTCTGGGTGACGGGTGGGCGGCGCCCTGCTGTGCCTGCTGATGGAACAGGGACCCGCAGACGGTGGTCGTCTTAGACTATTTGGGACTTGCCTGATCTGCCAGTAGCGTGTTTTCATTGCTGCAAACAGGCCTGATGATAGAACGCTATCTCTGCTAGCCCTCGTTATGTCGTCTTGTTGTACAGGCGCACCACCACGGCAGCACATGTCCTACGCTGGCCACCGTACAGTTCAGACTGATGGCTTTTTTTGCGTGTCGCTAGCCGTCCCCTACCTGCTGTTCCCGCCTAGACCGGTCGCCAAGCGTGACATCTGTTCCGAGATGAGAAAGGGAATGTCAGCACCCTGCCACGGACAAAACGGCTGTCAATGAAAGCTTGGAGAAATGACCATTTTTAATCGCACAGCATCTGTGTGGGACTCAGAAATCTGTCCAAATTACCACCCCAATTTGGATTAGCATACTGCATACCTTCCTACCTTACAGTGGAACCTTGCTTTTGTCAATCATCCCTTCCCAAAGGTCAGATGAACAAAATGTATGAAAACCCTGGAATCTGTTCATAGTGTCCCACGGGCTGCATTTTGGACACCAACGTTTGTCTTGAATGATGTTGTTGCCAAGAACCGCTGTCCTTTCCGTCACCCGCGCATGGACGCTATGTTGGGGTACCTGATGGGTTTGTGAGGGATGCTATTTGGACCCACAACAACCGATGATATTTTTAGCAACGACTTTGTCAAAAAATGAATCAAAATCGAGAAAACTGAGGTTCCACACTATTTGACATATTAGCTGCCATTTCTATCCCAGTATACCTCCTGGAGGGACAATACTATAAAAATGTAACTAACTGTCCAAAGTGTCAATATTTAGCGTGAGAAGCGCTAGTTATTTAGCACGCTTTGCATTGTTATTTAAAACAATCATTTTCTGCGCTTCATGGCTGAAAATTGTCATTGATTTGCCGGATGACAGATGCTAAGAGGCGGGCTATTGACGTCGCTATCGCCATCGCTATCGCCATCGACACTTTCAGTAAATTCCTCATCTAATTACCATTCCCCGGGCCCCAAACGATACACCTTTGTATTCTGAGAGGAGGTCGATGGATGCGGGACGCTTTGTTCTAGAAGGAGATGCTTGTCACTGCACTTTGATTTAGGACAGAACTGAGATGATTGCGTGTGGAACAATTAAAGGCGGACCTGGACCACTGAAGACACCAGTGAAGAGAAGGTATATACTGGATACTTCATACTGGATACTTCATACTGGATACTGGATACTTTACACGTTCTTTACACTCCTGATCAAACTTTTAATTGCAAGATTTGGCCTTGTTGGATCTTAAGGAGGTTTGAAGTTGAGCTTCAAAATGTAAAAAGAAGAAACGGGAGCGAGACAAACAAAAACAAAAAAACAGTCAGATGTTTATTGCAAACAAGAATTACAGTCGGTCGGTGTTGTTACAGGCTGTTCATCAGCTGATCAAAGCTTTCAGACCACAGCCCTTTAAAGCCCCCCTGAAAGACCCCCTGAAAGACCCCCTGAACACCTCCTAAGCTAGGAATGAAAACTAGGAGAAGCCGTGAGTGATGAGTAGCTGTGCCGTTCTTGTTGAGGTGAAACATGGCTTTGGGCATGCTTGATGCTGTCTGGAGCTCATGTCCTTCTAGATCCACCCCCAAATGTTGTCCACTGGATGTAGCTGAGGGGAAGACGCAGGATGGTCCACTAGGGTCAGCTTATTCCTCTGAAAGAACCAGGGCCTCCAGTCATGAAGATTTCTGTGCATCTGCCGTTTGACACCCCTGCACGACCTGAAGGATGATGATGGTGGAAAACATCTCAGGTGGGATCTCCTTGTCTCCTTGGAAGTCAAGTCAATCAAGTCAAGTCAATCAAGTCAAGTTTATTTATATCCCTTTATCACAAAAAAGCCTCAAAGAGCTTTACAAGATGGCAACAATCGACCATCTCCTTATCTCAACCCCAATCTGGGATGGGACAAGTCAAAACCTCAAAATCTTCAAGCAGGCTTGAAACATTTTTTGATTGGCTCTCGTTTGTTCTTTTTGTGTTTTGAAGCTCTTCTTAGAAGCTCCTTAAGATCCATCAGTACCAAATACACATTCTACATGAAATATAATATGTCTCTTATCAAAGCCTGGATGAACTGGGATGACTGCTGGTCCAGTATCTTAGCCATGTCTTTGGGTGGTGCCCCCAGTGCCAGGAATAATCCCCTGCAGTTCTCCACGTGGATGTTGATCTCAGACTCTTGACAGTTCCTTTGCCGCAATGGCATCCGACTCTGCAAGCGCCTCCAGCAGGTGCCAGAACCTGACACCTCCTGAAGGCAGTATGAGTCATGTGGTGCTGATGCTAAGTGTGTGTTGGTGGGTGAGGGGGTGAGGGGGGGGGGGCTTTCATGCTAAAGCCATAGCTAAGTATTGCTGGGGTCTTCTGTCTTCTACCCACAGCGGCCTGTGAGTACAGGAAGCCCATTGTTGGCGGGGACGGGATTCACTGGGAGGGGAAGTGGTGTAATCCTGGTTCTGTCCTGGTTCAGTCAGTTCAGATTTCACACAGACCCCCACGATCACACCCCTGGACTGGATGTCACTGAGGCGGCAGTAGCAGCTCTGTCCCTCCTGAAGTAAAACATACCTCAAGGAACGGTGGCATCTTTTCTCTGCGAAGGCTAGAAAACATCTTTAGGTTCTGAAAACACTGTTGGATGGTTACAGCGTTACGATAGTAGTTGTATATTGTATATAGTAGTAGTAGTAGTAGTAGTAGTATATGCCTTGGCTCCGCCCATGTTTGTGAGCCAGCATTCATGACCCTGCAAATGTATTTTAATGTGGAAGTCTTTATTTTGATGCCCTCATGTGGTGCAGGTACATTGTGGTCCATGTGTCTTAGCCCTTAGCCCTCAGCTCTTAGCCCTTAGCCCTTAGCCCTTAGCTCTTAGCCCTTAGCCCTTAGCCCTTAGCTTCACCCCTCCCCTTGCCCTTACAACCAAGTGCCAAGGAGAAGAAGCCACTAAGCCACTTGACTCCCATGACATCATCGGGGGAACTAGAGAACCTAGGGAACTAGAGAACCCAGGGAACTATAACGGTTCTAGATGGGTATGCTGGAGCCTATCCCAGCTGTCTTTGGGCGAGAGGCGGGGTAGACCCTGGACTGGTGGCCAGCCAATCACAGGGCACATAGAGGTGCTGCTGTACCGTCTCTGTAATAACTACAAACCAAATAATGCCTAGCATGTCTTGGGGGTTGAACACAAACAAAGACAAATACAATTCCCCATCTTGGAGTCCATTGTACTCCTTCAGCTCCACACTGCAGTTTTTCAAGCATACATAGCATAGGTGACGTTAAAAGACGAGCAGAGTCAAGTTGAATGTGAGCTCTGTGGTTTTTCATTCCATCTGACAAAGTCTCCCACACAACAACACAGAACGACATTGAAATAAATTGAAGTAACGACAACAAGCCATGGCGGCGAGAGTGAGGGAGTTCTGCCATGTAATGTGATCTCAGATGATTTGCTGCAACAGGAACTCTATTTTACTCCTCTTTCCCAAACACGTGTAAGAATGCATTTGGCCTTTGGAGCTGAGACTTCAGGAGCTGTGGGAATGTTCAGCCGTTTGCTGCAGAGAGCAGAGCATACTTTATATATTTGATTATAATATTTGATTACATTTTTTTACATTTCAGCCAGTCTTATTTTCTCCGTGACCTCGTGTTTGGGTTACAGTGTGGGGCCCTTTTGAGGCTCGCCATTTAGTTTTGGGAAACTGCAAGCACAGTCTTGACCACAAGGACACACCAGCGTGTCGGGCATCCCCAGTCCAGGACGGTTTTGGACGCTGGAGCGTAATTCAGTTCAGGCGTGAGTGTCCCAAAAATAGGAGCGAAACACATCGGCCTTCCGACTCCTTTGATGCTGGCTGAACCGCAGCCTTGCATGAATCTCAACCGTAAATGATGATCTTTCCAGTCTCAAGTCTTGAGGTCTCTTGGTGACAGATTTTGTCTGAAACTTTGGCTGGAAATCCAAGAGTGTAAATCAGGCAGCAGATGATAAATTAGCGAAAATGTTGCTTCTGTCAACACACGTCTAATTCTCCGTGCAACCTGGCAACGTTATACAGCGTAACTCTGCGCTTGGCCAACGTAGTAGACGGCGCTATCAAAGCTAGCTATCACAACAACGTAGCAATCAGGAGTGGGACAGGAGGACACCGATATTAGCAACACTAGCATAGCCTCGAGCTACTGTGCTAACATTTTAACATGCTAGGTTTGCCTATCCTCTGAAGAAAACAAATGACTGATTTTCAGATGTGTAGCGAAGCCTTTTTGTTTGTTTTTACAAATCTGTTATCGAGCATTAGTGGACGTATACGTGTGGCAGGCTCACCTAGCGAGCTAGCTGCTAGCTGGGGGCGTGCAGGATGCCTTCATAACGTCATGGAAACACGGAACTCCGACAGCAGAACTCCACGCTCACTCAAGCCGACCAAAAAAACCAACAGAATCGGTTGAATTTTCTCACATTTGATGCTCTTATATGCAGAACATCGTTAAAAAGGTGCAAAGTTGGGGACGTGCTAAAAAACAGGATGGTCGCTCCTGTCACACACGTCTTAGTCCCGGTGCTGCGTAGACCTGCGACATAACAGCAGTAACGACATGCTTATTACTCATTTTAACAGATGACTAATGAGCTAAGTTGTTATTCTTGGGAAACAATCCGTTAAAATGGAAACAAAGACAAATATTAAAATATGAAAATATAAAATATATATTATATTTACAGGTGAGGTTGGGAAAAGTAAAACAAATACCTGTTGCGGACAATTCTACATATAACATGTTTCAATATTTTTGGAGTACTAGTAAGCCATCGTCAGCCACAACATTGCAATTTTACAAAATATCAAAGTTGCATCCTTTCATTTTCCCCCCTGCGGTCCCTGGGAAATGTTTGGATACTCCCGTCCCGGATTTGCATCCCTCTACAAACGGGGTTGTAAAAGCGAAAACTCAGCAGCGAGTGTTGTGTTTAAATCCCTAAATGGGACCCCCGAGCCCAAAGGTTTGGCCACCAGAACCACCCTTCCAAGCCCCCCAGGCTGGAATGAAGACGCACATGACGAGAAGCGCTTGATGTCGTGGTGGGCCTCCTTTTGTCCCCGACTCTACTCGCCCCGCAAGGAAATGCGGTGCTGAGTTTGCGATGGCAGCCATCCCTCTAAACAAACAACGTCGGGGACGGAAAAGGGACTTCTTTGTCTCGATTCTTCCGCGGAGCCTCCCGGTCCACCGCGAGTTTACATGACCCTTCAACTCCTGGTGACAAGAGACGGGGCGCATAAAGAGGCGTTGTTGGCCGACTCCCAGCCGTTGGACGCGTCCACCAGGAGTTTACATAAGAGTCCTTTCTCTGACACATGGTGTGAAAGACAAGACAACAACATTTTTGGTAAAGTTCCTCGTGAGCAAGTGGTCACCGGCTTGTCACGGTGGAACAAAGAAGCAAAAAATAAGTTTCCCAGGCTTGTTTATGATGTCTGTGGGTAATTTATATCCTGGAAAGCGTCTGTACACTCTGTCCTGTCTGTCAAGCCTTCACATGAGTGATGTGGAGTTGTTTACTCAAGCACATCAACTCACTTTTCACTCTCGCTTAAGCTGAATGAGCTTCTCCCGATATTCCACCACCGCCGAGCCTTTTGGGCTTTTTTGGGCTGCCTTGGATGTGCCCGTCAGCGTTCAAGGACGACAAGACAATACATTTATTAGAGAGACAGATGAACTTCTTTTCAAATCCCGTCAACTCCGCCGAGTGTCGGAAGCGGAGACAGCTGACGGGCGTATGACAGCTGTCACGCTCGTCAGGGGCGCGTCTCAAACGAGCGCAAACAGCGGCTGGCTTGTTGTGTGCCGGCATTCAGCCCAACTGAAGCTGGGTGCGCCGTCGCCATAAAGCATTTTGGATTTGTGCTTCATCCCGCCTTCAGACGCAATTTGCTGTGAGAGCACGAGAATATATTCTTGTTGCGGCTGGCCCAGTGTCCGATGGCATTCCCGTGTCCTTCCGGGCGGATACACATGAACTCATTCCATGCCAACAGCGCATTTATACGTCCTTTACGTTTTTTTGCAAAAAGATGTGATGATGCAACTCTCACTAATGAATTTCTCTTCAGAGCAATTGTAAGCCATAAAAACGTCCACAAGGGGGCAGAAGTGCGATTGGCAGAGGTCATGTGAACGGAAGAATCACACGACAGGAAAAGGAAGTGACAGAGCAGGGAGGAGGAATGTGGCGTGCACATAGTAGGGAAATATGTGTGCACGTGTACCCTTTCATTCCCATATCCAGGTAGTAATACAATTATAAATACTTCTACTGACACTACTACTAAAGAGAAGAACAATGAATACCACCAATAATAAACATAATGTATTAACTCGAATCACGTAGACAACAATTAGTGTTGTCCAGTGATGATTGGGCAGGTACTTAACGTCATTAGTGCTCCAGAAAGGATGCTAACGAGCTCCTATCTCGTGTGGAGCATCCGCCAGTCAAGGATTGTCTGACTCGGCTGTCAAGCAAACATTCAACAGTTTGTCCATAGTCCGTAGTCCACAGTCCGTAGTCCGTAGTCCATAGTCCATAGTCCATGTCTTCTACCGAGCGTGAGCAGCAGTGAAAATGCAGCTTTGGCGGCATTGAACGTCTGTCATCCGTTCTAATCTGCGCAGCTAATGAAGGAAGGCGTAATAAAAGGCCGGTGTTGATCAATGGCTCACACCAACACAAAACATCTGATAAATGATGGTTTCATCTGGGCGGTGATTTATCGTCCGCGTGCTCATGAGCAGCACGCGTCCCCGCAAAGAAGTGTTGTTTTGTCACCCAACCCTAATTGAGTGTAGGGTTTTGCTGAAGTGTATTATCCATTATGTGCGCCAGGACGTTGATGAATGGAAATAGCGTTTCTTTGTTGAATGAATCGGACAGCGTTGCCGGCCGCGAGTAATGGCGCTGGTGGGATCCAACGCAGAAGATCAATAAAGCGTTGAAATAAAACCAGAAATGGAATTTTGCGTTTCTCGGTGATTACATTCTCAATGGCTGAATTTGTTTGATTAAAAAGAAAACACAACTTTTTTTTTTCCCTTTTCGGAGCAGGGACCAAATAAGCATCCTAAAGATCTTTCCTGGGCTTCCCAGCCTCCAGCCCATTAAAATTCCTCTGAAGTTGTGTACATATCACTACATCAAGTGCACATAAATTATGAATGTCTCACATAGCAATCTAGCCCCCGGCTTCCCTTGCAACTGATTTGGTGTCTGTGAACTTCGTTGTTACAAGGACGGCAGAAAATTGGAGTAATTTGCTCGCCGAGTGATTGATCATTCCGCGCTCATAAACGCCGAGCGTGGCGTCATAAACATATCTCACCCTCAACTTAAATATGCAGGCTGAAGGAGAACTTGGTCACACAAACCTGGAAGGACTTTTGCATTTTTCAGGCCAACTATTGGGGGTTTGGGAGGGGGGGGGGTAGTGTTTTATGCTGTGTAATGTGTACGTACTGTAGGCTAGCTGGATGATGATTGTCCCACAAAATATTGCTGATAAATGATAGGATTGTATGACTTTGTGACCAACATATTGATAATAGAGAATATGGAATAATAACGTGAGTACAGGAGTGTCGCGAGTCAAAAGCAATCGAGTTGAACTTCATCAAACGTTATATTACGTTATAAAACGCAATACGCAAAATATTTTGGGTGGTCGAGTGGTTAGCATGCTGGCCACACAGTCAGGGGATCGGGAAGATCTGGGTTGGAATCTCTGCTGGTCATCTTGGTGTGGAGTTGGCCTGGTCTCCCTGAGCGAGCCTGCTTGGGTTGGGGTTAGGTAGTTAGGTAGTTAGGTAGTTGGGTAGTTAGGTAGATAGTTAGGTACTAGATAGTTGGGTACTAGGTAGACAGGTAGTTAGTTGGGTAGTTAGGTAGTTGGGTACTAGGTAGTTGGGTAGTTAGGTACTAGGTAGTTGGGTAGTTGGGTACTAGGTAGACGGGTAGTTAGTTGGGTAGTTGGGTAGTTAGGTAGTTTAGGTACTATGTAGTCTAGGTAGTTTAGGTACTCAGTAGTTTAGGTAGTTAGGTACTAGGTAGTTGGGTACCTGGGTAGTTAAGGCAGTTAGGTAGTTTGGTACTACCCAGGTACTCCGGTTTAGTTAGGTAGTTTAGGTACTATGTAGTCTAGGTAGTTTAGGTACTCAGTAGTTTAGGTAGTTAGGTACTAGGTAGTTGGGTACCTGGGTAGTTAAGGCAGTTAGGTAGTTTGGTACTACCCAGGTACTCCGGTTTAGTTAGGTAGTTTAGGTACTGGGTAGTTGGGTATTTGGGTAGTTAGGTACTAGGTAGTTGGGTTGTTAGATGGTTGGGTAGTTAGGTAGTTTAGGGACTAGGTAGCTGGGTAGTTAGGTACTAGGTAGTTGGATAGTACCCAGGTACTCAGGTGTGCTCCCATATTCCATCAACGTGTATGATACTTAACCAGCTTAACTAGAGGAGGTGCATTTATAGCCACAAATAGCCGTGAGCTAGCATCACGCTAGCTACTCAGCTGTGGTGTTGGGGTGGGGGCTGCGTCCAAGGACATCTGTCTGCCTGTTTTCACTCACAACCTTCTAAGTGGAGTGGACTCAGGGTGTCACAGGGTTCCCCTTCCCAGGCGATGAGGAGCTCAGGCGGGGGGGGGGGTCCTGCTAACTCTGTCCAAGCCTGGAAGCGGCCGCACTTCCCAAGGAAAACTTTGCTTCTTCAGGACCGCCGCAGGTTGACATTCTTGGCCATATTTTTCTTTCTATTATTTGATAAAACCTTTCATGCGGTGGTGCAGCAGCAGCGTGGGCTTCAAAGAAGTTTGCAGTGTTCTGGTGCAGTTCCTGGGTTTCCCCGATGAAAAAGTTGGCCGGAGACACGGTTTCATCGAAAGAAACGTCTCATCGGGTGCTCTCAATCAGGATGATGAATGTAGCCCAAGTCCAAACCTGCTGAGTGGATCAGCGTCATTAGGCATGAGGAATAGGACGGACCCAATGAAATGCAGCTAACAGATGTTTCAGATCTTCATCGGAATCCTTCATCCAGCGTGAAGTTGAAGGTAAAGGAAATCAAGGTCCTTTGTCTGCTTTTTATCTCCACGTTTTGGAAAGCCTTCCAGATTGACCAGTCGGACGTTGTTGGCTCTATCCAGACCTCCGCCGTTGTCAGCCTGCTGTCATCTTCTAAGCAGAGCGGCGAGAGAGAGGCTTTACCGTGAATAATGCCTCAAGTCTGCAGGCAGCCAACACCAATAAATCTTCATAGAGGTTCCCGGGTTCCATCGGGCCGCTGCAGGTTTTATCCCCCCCCCCACCGATGCTGAGTTTCCACAATTCTATGATGAACCCGCAATGGCTTCACTTTCTGGTATTCAGCTCATGTAAATCAATAAAATCCACGTCAACAACGCTTTAGCTTGCTGGGATTTGCTAAATGCAATTCATCACCCGGGAAAGCGGCTAACAAATAGAGTCGGATCTTTTGCGTTAGGGTTGTTTGGAAACATTTGAAGACTGCATTTTTCATCATCAGGAAAGCAAATTGCTTGGTATGGAAATCTGCGCCGCATTCCTCACACGCGGGAGACGACTGCGGTGGGGTGAAGGTGTCCTTCTCATTGGCCGGGGGGGTGGGCGCAACTTTAACCCCATGAATTGCATGCCTTAATGCCGCTCGTCTGGTACCCCAATCCCTCGCCACTTGGCTTCACTCGATCATGATCATATTCACGTACAACTGTAATTATTCTACAATTAGAATGATTAGAATTCCTAGTTTTGAAGCCTACCTGTGGTTATGTTTTTATTTTGCATGAAGAGGATTGTGGAAGTTGATTATGGTTCTGATGGATTGTATTTGTGTCCATATTTTGTCTGTCTGGAATAGATTTAATGGAATTCTATTCTTGTCTGGGTTTTTCAATGTTTCAGTTTTGGTCTCAAATGGCGGTTCTGCTGTCCTCATACAATCAGTCACCCCTGTGGAACCCAGATGAACGTCTTTTAAGAACTGCTTCTTGAACGCCCCACATGCTTTGAATGGAGGATCGTGTAAATCAACTGATCTCACTCACAGCAAGTCCGGCCACGCCTCGGTACGACGATGCTGACTTATCGACATGTTCGGAGACGTCTTGCTTTGATATGTCCGTCCATGCCCCGAGGCTGAGGCTGGGCAGCACCCCCCCTCGCTTTAACATGCATCACTCATCATAAGTGGGAATATGTCACCTTGTGAAGTGCAATTAGGAGGCTTGCAAGGCAGGACGATCCGTCTACTCGTGTCCAATTTACAGTGGTGCGTGCGTGCGGACAAATCAAACCTAATTGATGCTTCAACGGCTACCTTGTTATTTCAGCAACATGGCTCCCCTCACTCAGGCTCCTTGTTAATCATCTCTTTCAACGTGTTGCACTGATCAGGCTTTTTAACTCAATGTGACTGGACGTCATCCGGACCGCACCCACAACTGTAGATCAGGGGTGTCCAAACTTTTCCACGAGAGGGCCACATCTGGAAAAATGACAGGATGCAACTTTACCACAAAGTAACACATGTACATGTACTACTAGGGGATGTGTACTTTATACATCAGCTTTGTCATATCATAAGTGATAAGGCATATTGTTCATATGCATATTGTTGGATGCATATTGTTCATATGCATCCAACTGTACATCCATCTGTCCGATTGTCCATCCATCATCCATCCGTCCATCCATCCATCTATCCATCCATCAACCCATCCATCCATCCATCCATCCATCCATCCATCCATCTATCCATCCATCAACCCATCCATCCATCCAGCCATCCGTCCATCCATCCACCCATCCATCCCTTGTTTCTTATTTTCCAAATATTTCAACTTTCTTCTTCTTCCCCAACATATTATGGCTTTATTTTTATAGTATATATCCAGTATATAGTATAGTAGATACTATAGTATATAACATTTTCCCCAACCTAAGTTTTATTTTTATTATTTATTCTTTATTAAAATTGCAGCTGTTTTTTTCATTTCTGCTGTTGTTTTTTTCCAACTATTTCAAAGTTCATCTTGTAAATTTTTGTTTGTTCTAATTATGACTTTTTCATGTCTATCCCCATATTTTGTATACAAGTATAATCTATAATATTAGAACTTCTTCACCAACATCATTTCTCAAAAAGATTATTGTACCAAAAAAAATAAAATAATAATGACATTGTTGCTGTAAAATTAACCTTTTCCTTGTTAGATGACTTTTAATAGTTGAAGTTTTTACTGTTGATTTTTCAACTTTTGCAGCTGTTATGATTGCTTGTAAAATGCTATTTTTCCAAAATAAAAACCAGCGGTGGGCTGCATCAGCGGGGCACCCGGTTAGTATTCCCCCGTCGGATCTCTCTCAGGCCTCGCGGTGACCAGGTCGACTGGATGATGAGCAAATGAGCTGCTAAAAAGGCAAAGTTGGCGAGCGTCGTCCATCATGTGAGGAAAGGGTGGAATGGGAAGTCCCGGCTGCTATTAATTACGCGGCTTTGCCGGTACGACGCTCTTATAAATCAATTGTGAGCGGCCTGCCATCTGACCGGACTGCCCGCCGAGTGGCTCGGTGTGTCCTGCTAATTGTTTCTGAAATGACCTCCGCTTCCTCAAGGATGATGGTTGCAGTTTAAATCCGTCTCAGGCGACTTCGCGCTCTCATCGGGCATCACGACTGCAGCGTTTGAGGTCGTTAAGTTCACGACATGTTCCGGTCGGTCCGAACTATCTAGCTTCCTGTCGTGTAGTCGACCATGTTTTGTTTGATCTAATATTTGTTCTTGCCGGCACGGCCTGTGTTGGACAAGCACATGTTCCCGATAGTGCATGATATGCTGCTGACCGCCATGCCTTGCTCAACGGACTGTAGGCTGCATTAGGATGAATATTGATTATGCATTCCTCTCAAAACATCATCATCTTTCCAACACATATTCCAAACAAAGCTGTTGCCGGGTAGAAAAAGCCCCGGTCTCGGCCGCCGAGGTGCTTTGGTTTTTGTGTTTGGAAGCTCCACTGCACCAAAGCTCCTTCAGGGATTGGCTGTTTAGCGCTGTCAGTCAAGTGCTCAGCTGAGGTCTGTCCCCTTTGATGGATCGATTCCAGCGTTCCCTTGAATTTCCCTCGTTTGTCTCTCTTTATATGCAATTACATCCTGCATAAATGCCACGGGTGCATCTGATGTTCCCGCCCGCCCCCCATTGTGTGTGTGTGTGCTAAAGTCCCCAAGAAGCCATTTGGGCTTTGGAAATGGAGCGCGGCCGGGCCTCAGGTGTCCTTGTCACGCTGATGAATCGCGTGGAAGACGTATTAAACCTCCCTGGAGTTGGAGAGAGACCGCCATTGAGCGTTCCTTCACCCCGCCCCAACAAAGAAGAGATCAAGAGTGGGAAAATGGTAAATATGACGATGTGTTGAGCGCATAAAGGCCGGCCTGTCCCTGAGAAATTGATTTAGTGGATTCCTTGACATTTTAGTTGTGGTCGTTATGTTGTATTTATGGGGGGATTGCTGGAGCCTCTCATTATGCTCTCCTAATTTATTTTACATACTTTTTATGGCTGCTTGTGCTCAGCAGGCCTTCACGGCAGCTGTTATTTGGAGAGGAAAAAACGCGGCAGGCGGCTATCCATCATGATTTACATGTTTATTCCCAACAACGTGATTTATTTGACCGTGTTTTCCTGGTTTTTGGCAACGCTGCCTCTCAGGTATCCAGACGCCAATCGTTTTACGAGCCGAGAGTGTATTGGCTTTCACCAGCTTTTCATGTCGTCCGTACGATAATGGCTGTTAGTTAAAAGAAAACAAGAGCGGGCGACGCATAAATCACCATCAGCATAAAACAGGCCTGGATTATAATCATCAAGGCGGCCAAGCTGCTCTTTTCAAAGGAATTTGACCCCAAATTATACGCTTGATTTCTCTCTCAGGCTCTTCTTGTCGTATTTTTGCTTGCTCGTGGTTCCGTTTTAGCATCAAGGCGTGTACGGCACGGCTGTTGTTTTACTCCACAGTGTCCACTTTGCTTTGCTGCCCTCAGTCTCTTCTTGGATAAAAGGTGTCATTGCGAAATACAGCTGAAATGGAGGAAATCGGGTGTTTTTGACCTTCAATTGACCTTCATTTCAGGCTAAGGCTATGAGATCCGGGAGGGAGGGGTTCAGAGGAGAGTCGCTGCTTCTTCACACGGTTGGGGTTGGCTCAGGGGTTGCCTCCTGGAAGCCTCCCTGCTGTGGTGTTCTGGGCATGCCCACCCGGTTAGGAGGTCTCGGGCACACTTGGGACACACTGGAGGTCTGAAGGTCTCTAGTGAGACTGCTCCCCCAGACCTGGATAAGTGGAATAAAAGGAATGGAATCCAGAAGGATTTTCTAGGTGAAGAGGTGATGAAATGATGAGGTCACCCTTTCCTCTGTGAAGCGCCTCGGACTCGTGCTCATGTAAATAAACGTGCCTTGCCTTTCCCGTCCACGCTGCGTTTGTTTTAAGCGATGAAAGAAAAGCTCTTCAAGCGGTGTCCATGGCGTCCCAGGCTGAGCGTCGGCGGCCGGAATGAGTCATTAACAGCCAAGATGAAGTGGTTATGAGCTGCTTCTCATTCAATTAGAGCAAAAAGAGGGGCGCTTGATATACGCTTATGCAGCTCCGAGCGTCACCCAGCGTGAAATTTAGTGTTTCCAGGATATTTAACATTAAGACACAGTTAAAATTAATTCTACGTGCAATTCCTCCGAAAGAAAGCTGACAAGTCATGTCAATAAATCCTGCCGGGGGGGGCAGATGGAGGGGATCGTAAATCTGCCGCGCAGGGCCCGCCCCTCAATGTGGTCGTCAGGGGTCGAATGTGGGAGTGAAGCGTCGCTGTAGGAATGAGGAAGATGGATTTGCCGGCGAGGGAAGGAGAAAGGGTGATTTGGAACCCCGGACACTGATTGGTGGAGATGAGGCCGGGGCGTCCTTGCGGTGACATTCGGTCCCTGATATTTGTTTGGCTTTAAATAATACCCCGGACAGGACCCTGAGAGTGATGGCCGCCGGGCTGGCTGACATTGCAGCCCGTGCCAAGGTGAGCGACTTCAGGACACTTCGTCTCTGGCCCGTCATCTCGCCGTGGCTGTCGCCGGGCCTGTCAATACGCATCCGCTTGTCTGATGGCGGCGTCTGAGCTGACATGCTGGTGTCTTTATTTCCACCAGCAATCCTTTTAGACGCCGCCTCGGTGATCCGTCATGGCGCTGACAAGCAGCTCGGGCCCCGGCACCCCCCCCACGGGGACGTGATGTCACTACCCAGCAGGGGCACGGGGCGGGGGAATGCAGTCTGATTCCATTTCTCCATCGTTGAGGTGCCTTCATGTTTGGAATTCCTTTACAGGTCCCAATGATGCAAAGTGAACTTTTTAATTTGATGTTGTCACACAAACACGTCAAAGCCACTTCCATCCGGCTCGCGGAAGCGTTTGGAAAACAGCCTTGAGTTGGCCCGCCTTGTGGACCTCACCAAACGAGGACCGTCCTCCGGTAACTACCGTTTTATTTTAACAAGCACAGCATTCTTAATAAGGTTGCTAGATTCACAACAAAAGTCAAATGATGTAACTGTACTACTGTACTATTACACCCCGTCTCTACAAAATAAATCCTAAAATACAGCAAAGCATGCTGGGAAATGCCTAATCCACCCGTTTCACAGATTTGACATTTCACAGGTTTTTGGTTTCTTACTTTGTCCTTCTTCCCCACTCGTACGTTTAGAATAATAAGTCGTTAGCTTGCTAGCCGTGGTGTCAACAAAGAACAATAAGGTAACTAGTAGGTAACTAGTAAGGTGACTAGGGACTGTCCCAAGTCAAGATATATATTTAGGAGGTCATAAAGAAGTTGTGCTCTCAATACCAAAATATTCCAGTTACTGATATTGAATCCGACTTTGGAAATTCACTTACTAGGTTTTGGAAGGTCGGGAACGGGTTTTCACGCTCCAACTGTACTCAACAATATTCCATTTGTAAAAACGACTCTTACGTCATTGAGAGTTTTGATTGACGTATTGAAGCCACCATGAGCTGTTTACGGTCGCCACTCGATGGTAATTATGGCTTTCCTGGGTTATGATGGCCGCCGTGATTAGCGGCAAAGCAATAAAATGAGTTAGTTACCGTGTTGTTGAAGAACAACGGCGACTCTGCCAACCGGCCGTGTCGCCGATTCGCTCCTCTTTAATCAGCGCAACTTTAGCCACTCTCAAATTAGCATTTGGGTCCCGAGACGCCAACGCATGACGCACTGGCTCCGGAGCAGGAAATGTGCTGCGGATTGTTAGAGGATGTTCAAGCCCCGCCAGTTGTACGAGCTGGTCTTCAGTGTACGCCGTGTCGTGGTTACAAAAGCTCTCCCATAAATCAGTTCAGTCGACAAAAGAACCAAACAGTGGAAGAATACACAACGTACTGTCAGTCACGTTCACCGCTTACTTGTTAGAATATCGACTCCTATGAAAGTGACAGTAAAAACTAGACAGTATCGTGTTTTGTATCATGTAGTTGTTGTACTCTGTGTTTTTATTACTGCATCTCATGTCCTTCCTGTGGTCCGTCGACAGGCTTGAGTGCCCTTTTAGGTACGAGTTCTGACTCAACTCGTTGGTAACCAACGGACCACACGTAGCCGTTATCCATGCTGCACACGAACACATCTTGGTATCCAATTAGTATCGACGCTCCCAGGAAAATGCAAGGTAATTACTGACATTCCATGATATGATATGGCAATCAGACTCTATTAATGTAAAAAGCATGGAGTTGTCATTTCACAGACGACGTTGGAAGACGCTTGGCAGCATCCGTCTTTGGGAAATACCACGACTGTTAGATCCCGACTAAAGCAGTCATTTGGTCGCATGGGGAATTGATATTTTGTTCAATGTTGGGGTCAGCCATCCCCTTTCCTGGGGGGGGGGGTTTAAACATCCATCTGGAGTATTTGGGGCAGAGGCGGGGTACGCCAAGCCACATTGAGATACAAACACACAATCTCCTGACTGTGAGGCCAACATGCTCACCACTAGTCCACCGTACGGCCTCGTTTAAAACCTTTTTAAATGAATGTTTCTTTAATTTATTTGCTTTCAAACAGTCTGGCACGTCACATCACCTGCAGAGATCTTACTAAAACTGCTTAGTGGCGTGATTGTAAGTAATTGGCAAATAGTAGACTCTGACCAAACAGAAACTGCTTCATTATGTCTAATTAACACCTACTTGGCTGTGGTTAATTGCCAGGGTTTGATAACGGAGAGGAGCAAGGTTG
This sequence comes from Doryrhamphus excisus, assembly GCF_030265055.1. Lineage (NCBI taxonomy): Eukaryota > Metazoa > Chordata > Actinopteri > Syngnathiformes > Syngnathidae > Doryrhamphus > Doryrhamphus excisus. The sequence continues at coordinate 623,170 of NC_080485.1, forward strand.
TCAGCCTGGAGACATGTGGGAACCATCTGGATGCTTGATAACCATATGCTGGATGGAGGCTGGCTCTGCCTTGCTTTGCCGGGACGGCGTGGAACCGTCAGGTGTCTGCATCTGCAGCAGGTGGAGACACAACAACGCGCTAATCGACACACGTGCGCGACCAAACATTATAATTACGGCCACGCGCCTCAAAAGTCCACCAACTGGTGTTCAAACCTTCATCATGCCAGATTTGATCAAATCTCAGAAGTAGGGATGTCACCAGATCTTGTGAGATGAAAATGTGGGAACTATTCCTGGGAACATAATTAATCACTCAGTCACACAACCAATGAAGATGAAGTTGCTCATCAACATTTTGACATGTGCATGTCTGTTATTCTCACACCTTGGTGTGTTTGTTCCAAAGAACAACAGCATGAGTGGAGTGAGCCCTTCTATCAGTCATACAGTCTCTTTGTCTCTGAGGTCGGAGGCGGGGCCGCTGGCGTACACACAGAGTGAGGAAGAGTGTAGAGTGCTTGTTCATTGTTCTTTCTTCAAAGTAAAGTCGAAATGCGGTCTCGTCCCAATCTCTCGTGAACCGAGTGTCTCGCCTTAACCCTACTCATTAGACTGACTTGGTCCTGTTTGAGTTTGTCTTTGTTAGCGTTGGGCTAGGCCGGGTCTGGATCCCCACGCAGAGAACGACACCACCATTAAAAAGTAGATGGATTTTTAACACAACATAAAACACAGAACAAAAACACTACAAAAAAACAATTCTTGCAGGGCAAAAAGGTCAAAAGTCAGCACAAAAGGCGCTGCTGAAAAACGAAAGGTTGGAGGCCAACCACCGCTGGAACCGCCGAGCAGGGTGGACAAAATACTAGCAGGGCTAAAGAACAGCATGAGCAGCAATGCATGCTACACAGCTAAGGCAGCCTACCAGACGGGTGTGCATGGAGCAACAAGTCTGGCATCCAACAAGTCCAGGTTCCCGGCTTAACCACCACAGGTGAGCCATTGAGTGGCAGGCAAGGCAGACTCGGATACATGAGTAGTTTTACTTCATTTTCATTGAATTTAGTTGTACTTCAAATATTCCATTGCCTGCATCATGAATGTAGGTTTGATGATGGTGACCATTTGACCTTCAACCTGGAAGTCAACTGCTGTATCATCACATTGACTTCCATGCAAGGGTTGGTTACTGTTGTTGTTGGTCGTGGTGTTCAAGTGTCTTGAGTACAGATGGAGGTATAAAGTCATCCCTTCTTTATGGTGGTCAGTAGCTTCCAGACCTGACCGTGATTAATGCATTTAATGACCATGATTAATGCATGGTAGACCCATTTATGACTTTCTAAATAAAAACTAGAAATGAAAGGTTCCCTTCATTAGTTAGAGAAGTAGGAGAATGTCAGTCAAATAAACGGAGAGCAATTAAAGGCCTGAAGGAGCAAAAACAGGGTTCTAAAGCGCCTCGGAAATGATTATAAACAGAAGGCTCCCCGCTGTAAATAAAAGAAATTACCCCACAGTAAAATTGTCTCTCTGTCCCTGTTAATTAGCAACACACACAATGCAAAATTAGCCACGACGGCGCCCGGAACAAGATAAATAGTCTCTTATAGACAAAGAATAAAGTCAAGACTTTCCATATGTCGCATTTGTCACGTTTAATTGTGGGATCAATTAAAATCGGGGGGGATAATGATGATTTATACGTGTTTGTGTGTAATTTGATATTCATTAAGTCAGCCAGACACACGCTGGGATCAGCTTGTTAATTGTGTTTCCTCCTTTGTTGAAGGGTGACTTTTGAATGCAATTGGCGTAAAGTTTACAAACTCATTTCCAGGCTTAATTACGCCGTGGTCTCCTGTTGCTGCAGCAACCTTATCGCTTCCCGTTCAAGACTATCCTTGTGGACTGGAGCTGCAGTTGGGGGGGTCTACTGAACGGCCGCAGTCCGAAACCTTTCATTTTGTCTTCTTCAGGGACAGTACTGCAAAAAGGGGGGACATAACAGTGGTGCTCATTAGTCCATAAAACTGTTGTTACCTTCTTACCCTCACCTATTCTCATGGGTAGGTACCGGAAGGACAAGATGGTGGCCAAAAGGAGATTTCTCCGCAGGGTGAGAAGCACCGTCATGGAACATGGAGTAGAACCACCGGTCCTCCGCATCGAGAGGAACCAGATGAGGTGGCCTGGGCATCCGGTCAGGATGCCTCCCGGACAGGTCCGACCAGTAGGAGGCCTCAGGGACCCAGGACACGTTGAGACTATGTCATTCAACTGGCCTGGGAAGACCTCGGGATCCGCCTGGCAGAGCTGGATGAAGTTGCCGGGGCCAACGAAGTCCAGGCTTCCCTGCTTGGGCTGTGGATGGATACCTGTTCCACATGTGTTACTTGGTTGTTGACATCCGCCAGTCTCAGAAGACGATGGTAGTCCTGTATATTGGTCTGTAGTCAGGACCCTACTGTGACTGTAGAGTCCAATCTGCTACGGTTGCTGGCTTGGGTACTCCTGGGTACTGCATGTAGTCCCTGAGCCCCTGTTCTTCACAACAGCTCTCTCTACTCAGGTCTGCCTCTTTGACGGCGGCCTTCAGTGGACTGCCACCTGATGCGGTCTAAGGTTGCTGTTTCACGTCTTTGTAGGGCAGTGCAGGCCATGGAGGTCTGGAACCAGTGGCCATTTTGCTACCCAGAACATCCTTTGGAAGGTGGCCATTGGCCAGGCCAGCACAGTCTCTGCGTTAGCATAGCAAACCTGCTCCATATCCTTGTTTGGCCAAGACATTCTTGATGGTGACGCCATCTTTCCCGCTGATGCCAAGGAGGCGCCTGAGGCAACGCAGGTGTAAGGCGTTGAGCTCCCGTTCTTGGCAGGACTACAAGGTTCATGCTTTGCTTCAGTAGAGAGGACTACACTTTCATCTTTGTGTTGGGGGGGGGGGGGGGGGGGGAAGCCTGTTTGGTTGGCCAAGTCCAACGCCTTGGTCAGGTCAATGAAGGTGATGAGCTAGCACAGCAGTGGTTGCTTTCCTCTTCACGGCATTCCAAATGGTTGGGGGGGGGGGGGGGGGGCAATGCTTTTGATGAATCAAATTATGCTGAAATCTTTCAATTGAAATTAAAACACCTAATTTTAGCAAACAGAATTAGCAAACTCACGCGTTAATTGAAGGACATTTTCAGTATAGAATTATATGCAATTCAAACTGGCTGTGCTAATAAAGACCAAGCAGGTCTGTTCTCAAACATGGCCTACGCAGGTCAGACCAATCCCCCCCAATATGAACGTAGGCGTAGATATTCAGTGACGTTTATTGCTTGAATAAGAAATGCAACCCAGTTCTTTCTCTCACATGAAGAACGTGCGGCTTCAAACAAAAGTTGTGTATCGGATCCAGATGGGAATACCTGGAAATAAAAGCTGAAATGTTGCTTGTGGGTCTCATGTTCGGATTTTGTGGTAAAACCCAAATGTTTTCAGTCTACAGCACAAATAACGGAATCAACTTCATTGTTCCGAGACTTCTGTAAGGCACTGTATATCCAAGTTTACCGTCTTTGGAGTTGTCCCCTGACAAGATGTAGTACTTGTACTTGAATGCTGTTTACTGTGTGATGTTGTTGGAACGGGAAGCATTGTTAACCGTGCATAATCAGCCGCTTCATGGCGCGCATGTAATGTGTGCAGTTTGAGCACACCAGACAGCAGTGATGGCAGAGCACTTTGTTGTTGTGCCCCCCCCCCCCTTTTTTTTCAGATGTAGGCCAAGTGGAAGAGCGCCAAATGATTTAACAGAGGACAAGATTCCCATTCAAAGGAGCGCCGCGCTCTTCCTCCTTATTCATTTTCTTAGATTACCATCAAATTTGTGTCACCAGCAAGGCAGCATTATTGACTCGCAGCCGCCCCCCCCCCCCCCACCCCGCCCCTTTTGCCTGCGTTGCTACTCGCTGACACGCTGACATTTTCATATGTGTCTTTACTAATGCCTGCAAATTGCTCTGACCCAAGAACGTGAGAACGGAGCAGATCATTTGAATAAGATCCAAGCATGCACGCCCGCGCGGCGCATATAGAATGGCAATTTTAACCTGTTTGCCGAAGCCACCGCGGCGCCGGACTCTAATGGCTTTTGACAACATTGTATTAGGCACAACAACGACGCATAATGTAGCGAAAAATTGGATGTGAAATTGCAAACATAGCAGAGAACAAAGTAGATTTCCATGCTTTGCTAGCTCGGTGATGTCTGATATCATACTCCCTCATGCAAGCTGCATGTGCACGAGCGGCGATGGAGACTTAACAATGGATATCAGCGCAGAGTGCTTTTAAAGTTAAGGCTGATGGATGGCTTGTCAAAAAAATAATTGCACCGCTGTGGAAGTGGGCTCGGCGAGGAGGGGGTCGGGCGTGTGTTTGGGGGTGTCGGAGCGGCGGCGGAGGGAGGCGCCGTCAGCAGAGAGCATGATGGGAAGTGACAGTGGTCTGTCAAGAGGCAGTGGCTGCCCAGAGAAGTGTGAAGCCGGCGCTGCGAGGTGGCAGGAGAGAGCGGGCTGTCATGAGCTCCAAAGTGCTTTTAATCCCACCAAAAGCAAAGGAATCCGCCTGTCAGGCGCCCTCAGCCCGGGCCCGGGCGTGGCGGCGAGCGGCACCGGGAGCGGAGATGGTGGAAACAAAGGTGTGAGGGTCTGTGCGGCTCTGTTGGAGAGACGTGCTGGGAAATGGTGTGAGACGCGGGAACGGGGCCCGGCTGTCAATTAGAGGCTGCTGAGGAAGGCGAAGTGATAAAACTCATCAGCACTCCTGCTCACTCCGCTCGTGTCGGCCCACTGACTCCTTAGTTGTAGCTCCGCATAGTCGGTGGGACTCCGCAGCTCCCGTCACCTCCTCGGCTTGTTATTTACCAGCCAATCAGGATAATATGCCGCCTGCAGTAATACTCATACTAAACATCGAATAGTAGCATGCTGGGAAACCATGCATTATTACAGTATGCTTACACGGGGCTCTAGCCATCCAGCCAATCACAGGGCACATATCGACAAACAACCATTCACACTCACATTCATACCTATGGACAATTTGGAGTGGCCAATGAAGCTAACATGTTTTTGGGAGGGGTAAGGAAACCGGAGTACCCGGTGAAAAGCCCCCCATGCACGGGGAGAACATGCTAACTCAAACATAGAATCAAACCCAATTCTTCCTGATCTTCTGACTGTGTAATGGTAATGGTAATGGTAATGGTAATGGTTTTATTTCATTTGAACATGCATCAGATTACAATTGAGTGCATCCCATAATCAGTTTCCAGTCCAAAAGGAGTAGGAAGAAGCAAAGCTTATTAAATCCTACCCCTCCATCTGGTACTTTTACAATCACTAACTGTTACATTTGTTCACTTCCTGCTTTCCATAATACATAATAATAATGTATGGCCAACATGCTAACCGCTCTGCACAGTGCGGCTACATGAGACTCTAGTAATGTTAAAACTGCATTTAGAAGGTCATAAACATGTTTTCTATGCCCTAACTATCAAAACATTCCATTTATGAACATTGAATTCATTGATGGTGTTTTGGTCCGGAACCAATGAATCTCTGAAAACTGGGAACTACGAGAGTCCCTTTCAACTGCAAACCCGCTGAGACTGAACAGCGCCCCTGCTGGTGGCACTCTGGTAGTGCTATCCATTTTGACTCCATTGCAATCAATCAACAATCCGCTGTAAACAGTATATTATTCACAAGCAGATATTCCCAAAACTCTTATAACCTTAAGTGGCGGCTGCATGGCTTATATTTAGCGGTGTAGCCCGAGTGGTCTCAGACAAAGACAAGATGGTAATTACGAGAGAGGATCAGCCCTGTAATTTAGTGGTAAAAAGTAGTGGAATACATGAATTAATGCTCATCCCTTGTCTTGCCCGTGCAAAAAGCACTTTTATTGCGACAAAAGGCTGCGGTGTCATCCCGCCTGCAGCAATCAGCTGTTTGCGTGGCAGGGCTTCATTTGTGTCGTGCTGATCCGCACGTGAGTGATGCGGCGTGTCGAGTCTCGGTAACGACGACGCCGGCGCTCCAACATCGTCTCGGCGGGGCTCCTTTTGTACCAACACAAATCTTTACAGCGTTTTCATGACGCGCATTACATCCCCACTAGCATGCTTTATGACTCTTCATGCCGGATAGTAAAGGTAGCACATCATCCTTTTGCTTTCTTTTTTTGCCGCCGCGGCAGTCGGAGCGCTACAGTAGATGATCTGCGTCTTCACATTCATAAGCAATTAGTCTTGCTGTAATTTATTCCTCGTTAAGCGGCCATAATTAAAGTTCTCGTCTTTGAACGTGAAATTACATACTCTTATTTTGCACAAATATAAATGGGGGTATTTAAAGGAGCGCTGGCCAAGGAATCACGCCCTCCTAAAAGAGTTATTCCAAGAAGTTATCATTATGCATCATCACGGGATGATGTGTAAAGTGCAGCTTGGGAGAATGTGTGGATTTTAATGAGGACATTTTAAGCCTGTCTTGTTTTTACTGCTTTAACTCCCGTTCAGAGAGGTTTGATGTTTTCACCCAAGGATTTCATTTCCATTTGCTCAAGTTAGCTTGATGACAAATCACTTAGGACTCGCAGGTATCGAAGTCCGAATTTCTTTTTCATTCATCAATCAGTTTTATGCCTTGTAAATACTAGATACTAATACTTCAAACTCCACGTGACGGGACATTTTAGGATCTACACGATGCAGCAGATTGCTAGCCGTTTGATTATTTGCTAGGCTATCCACAGGCCAATGCGTCCAGGACTAAACAGCAAAGTATTTCATGGTCTCAGCCTTTCATCCGCACAGAAACGTTCTCGGTGACCTGAAATCCAAAACCAGTATTTTTGGAAAACAGCTACAAGAGTTAGAAAATCTGAAAACACTGGCTTATCTTTCCGACCCAGCGCCGTTACGTGACCAGACGTCAGCATTGACGACAAGCCAACATAATATCGGAATACTTGGACTGGCATGATTCACCCCACCCTGCCATTGGCTGGCCACCAGCCCAGGGTGTACCCCGCCTCTCGCCCAAAGTCAGCTGGGATAGGCTCCAGCATACCCCTGAGACCCTGGTGAGGATTAGTGGCATAGAAAACAGATGGACGGATGGACGGATGGATGGACTGTTGGATGGACGGATGGACGGACGGATGGGCAGATGGATGGACAGATGGATGGATGGATGAACAGTTGGATGGATGGATGGATGGATGAACAGTTGGATGGATGGACGGATGGATGGATGGATGGCCGGATGGACGGACGGATGGATGGATGGATGGATGGACGGATGGATGGATGATACACACCAGTCGACATTCTCCTGATATTCTTAGTTCCAAATTGACTTGGAACTTGGACCTCTGTTGCCGTGGACAGGCCCTTAAAAGGAACCTTTGCATGCGGACCTTCAAATGGGTTTACCGCGGCACGGACCGCATCACTTAATCCAGATTAGGCTCATGTTACCACCTGCCACATAACTAGATTGACGCAATCAATATTGAATTTGCTTCGTTTTGTTTACATGATGTAGACCTCAGGATGTCAAGCCCCTAAGAAGCCTTCACTTGTGGGGAAAAGTTAGGCCCCAACATTCCCAAGTCTTCACTTGAACCCTGCTTTGGGAACAAAACCTAAAAAATGGCAATCCTTTAGGCAGAAGAAATGGCTGGCTGCGACTCCACGGTTTGGTCTTTTCAATGCCTGCAAGAGAAGACACTATGTCAGCACTGATTGGAAAAAGAAAGATGTATAGACTACCAAATTGATGAAATGACTGTGGAGGGAGAGAGCGAGAGAGAGAGAGAGAGAGAGAGGGAGAGGGAAGGAAGGCAGCCTGCATGGATGGATGGATGGAGGGAAAGCCTCATTTAGCAGAGAAAAGGCTGTTTGGGCTGCCCATACAAAAGAGGGAGAGTCCAAAGCCATTGATCTCTGGCAGCCAATGACAGGCCAGAACTAAGCAATAATCATGACAAATGAGCGGCGCCTCAGCCAGATGAGAAACTGCCGATAATCACACACACACACGGAGGGAAAAAAAGAAAAAGCATGGCAAGGTCGCTGTAGAAGGTAGTGGATGTTCTGTACCTCTCAATAGTCCTGAGGGAAAGAGACAAAAGGGGGACTTTAATGTTATTGGATTGGACTTTCAGGCTGCTTTTACACTATCCAAACTTAACTTCCTTATCGACCGTGGAAAATTCATCCGTTTGATTTATCGATTGATCGAGCTCGACTTCCCAAAGCTGATGTTGTGTTGTTGTTCTTTGCACCTCAAACTGAGGCCCCTTTCACACAGTCGTCACATGGAGCCAGCGCCGGTTGACTTACAGCTTTTGTACAGAACCCGGCAAAGCAGGATTAAGGGCGCATAAAGATAAACATTCATTCATTTTCTACCACCGGACAGATCGATGTGTTGTCCCACCTACGTATATTGCTACTTCTTTGCCAAGTCAACTTTCCCCTCTCGACTGCTCCTGTTAACAAACGACAACACAGACAAATGGTGGAAAATATAAGCTTTTTTGCCATCAGTGTCATATTTTATTGATCAATCAATGGAGTATCGTGTCCTTCCTCTAAACGTACAACCAAGGTCTAAGTTGATATGTTTAAAATATGACCGAGTGTATTTCGTGGTGCATCGCAGCCCATCCAGTTTCAAGTCCAATCGTTGGGAAATAAACGAGACGCAGGGAAGACGTCGGTGTTCGTCTTTGTAGATTAGAGCCAAACAATAATGATTAAATTGCTGCAGCAAATCCATCTGGTCTCTAATTAAGTATGATTGGTAACACATTATCCCTTTTGGTTCCCTCTCGAGGTCTCGCAGACAGGCCCTCGCCTCGGCAGATAAATTATTTTCTAATCAGCTTCATCCCGCCACATCAGAATTTATCTTCTTCATAGCAAACGCCAATATATTAAGCGGCGTGTATGATACACAAGGTGACCCGGCTGTCTTAATGACATCATACATTATCCCTAATGAAGTCAATATCTCGACTTTTAGCTGTCTGTCTATTGGGCCGATTAATTGCCGTGCCATTAAAGTCAGCTCTCTTTTCATTTCAGCTTGGCGAGTGGCATCAAACTAATGTACGCACTTATCAAGCGCCGGCATGGACGATGGAAGAGGGGGAGGAAATTACAGGGAGGACGAGGGGAGTTTCCTTCCTCTCTGCTGCTACCGCACGTGCACGCACGCACACACACACACACACACACACACACACACACACTGCAGAGAAGATGCAGCTGAGTGTGCACGTGATTGTGCATCTTTAGCCCACAAGGTTCAGCTAGCACTTGAGAACACAACACACCGCAATTCCTAACATGGGCTACTGTCATGGCCGCCGTAGTCCACGCCAAACTAACTTTCAGCCAACTCCCACATGGGGTTCTCCTTCTTCACTTCCTGTCCGTTCCCCCTCAAATGGACCCAAATGGTGGACCCCTGTCCAGAACCAGACCAAAATGGTGGATGTCTGTCCGGAACCAAACCCAAATGGTGGACCTCTATCCAGAATCAGACCCAAATGGTGGACCCCTGTCCAGAACCATAAGGGACCCATGACCAATTACAGTGAATGACAAATATAACAACATATAACAACAAGCTAGCGGCAGTTTGCTGGTGTAATTCCTTCAACTATTCCGTCAACTACAGTTGACGTGACAGCAAATGCAGTGAAGTCACTCAAAATAAGCCAATGAAATGGTTTGATCCATCCATCCATTTCCTATTCCATTTCCTGTGACAGCTTTTAAGTTCAAGAGACACTAAACAGGGCCGGCACCACCATTTGAGCATCCCTGGTTGTCGGCTGATGTGCAGGGTTTGGTATTCATTCCAGCTAGTCTAAGTATAAGTTTTGGTGCATCAACAGACCTTACTCATTTGAATGGAAGACCCCTGATATAGAGGATCTTTGTTCAGCATTTTTGCAGCAGATCGCTCCTATCATGTAGAGCAGTGATTGTCAAGCACCATTTATTAATAATATTCTGCAAATATTATGTAATTGTCGAGTGTCTGCAGTGTAAGACTGGCAGAGTAATATAATATTTGTCCGTATGGCAACACGTAGCTGGTTGCCTGTTCCTCCAAAAGACGTAGTGATGCACGTGAGGAGGTTAGTGGTGTGCCACAACATTTTTCCAATGTAAAAAAAAAACGTGCGGTGGCCCAAAAAAGGTTGAAAAACACGAATGTAGAGGATCGCTGACAGGTCCATAAACACGGGGGTCGCTCCTATCATGTAGAGGATCACTGGCGGGTGTTTTTGGAGGAGGTCCTAAAAACACCAGAGCGTGCCTGTTGCTGTTTGGATCTTGGATGTGACTTGGAAGCAGCAGCAGGTCGTTAGAAAGCGGTCCCGCCATGGAGAGGTTATGGAAGGAAACTCTTGAGAGTAACGTGTGATTTACGATATATTTTCTTTGTCTTTTATTCGGAGATGACATGAGGTAAATTAAGACTGTGAGTACTTGTTTGGAGTGTGGTATCGGTTATGGTGGCGGCACCTGAGTGAGATGAGCTGAGGGGGCCATAAAGCAAGCAAAGATGGGGTTTGGGGGGGGGGGGTGTCCATGTTAATGCTGCAGTTGGTAATTGGCCTCCACTGATGACTTGCTGCAAAGACACAACATCTGCAACATCTCTGCCATCATCTACCACACGTATCCCTCCCCATCCCTGAAAAGCTCGGGTGTGTTCAGACCTTCAATTACTGCAAAGCAGCACCCCCCCGCAAAGGTTGGTTCTCCGGTACAATTGCATCCAGGGGTTGGCGGTCGTGTCCCCTGTTGTGTAACTGCTTGGACCGTTTTGTAGCAAGATTGCATCGCAAGCTGTGAGTAAATTGTCGGTAGTTAGCGCCAGCGGGTAACTTGAGTAAACCGCCACTGAAGTACAGCGGTCGCTTTAGCGCTGTTATTTATTTACGGCAACAACAACGTTACGACGACTGTGATGCTACATGGCCTTCTAGTAAGGAGAACTGCTTCTTTTATACTTACCATTTCTTAAAGACATACTGTAGCTGTCGCTAACTGTTACTAACTGTAAACAAGTCATATTAATGTGTGTTTACATAAACAACTTGTTTAATCTGTCAGCTAGCTAGTGGCTAGCATAGTCAGGTAGGTAATCGCTCGCTGGATTGATGGATTGAGATCTGACTGACAGATAAAAAGATAGGTAGATACCTAAAATATGATTATTTTAAATACTAGCTAATTTGGCCACAAAATCCAAGCTAGTTAACGGTTAGCATAATCAGGTACTTGCTGGCTAGCAGACAAATGGATGAAATAGGTAAAAAAAAATGCTATGTTGAAGCTGAGCCGGTACTGTGTGGTGGAAATGCTAATGCTAATCAACACATCAACCCTATGATTGCTAACTTTTTAGCCAAAAAAACAAAAACATCCCATTTCACTCATCTGGTTTTATTGCATAACATTATTTTGGTGCCACATGTCCAATTTCCATGCTACTTGGTGTAAATGTAGAGGGGTTTATATCCAAAGAAATAATATCCAACATTTTCCTGTGCAAAATCACAACAGGTATCACAAATTCCCAAATTGTGCTTGGAGCAGAATTTGTGTATTCTTGCTTCCAGAAAGTTCCCCGCCTAGCTGAAGTAATGTTTGTGTTGTGGTGCCGGGTGGATAACTCAGCAGTGCTCATCTGTACGGGGGGCGTGGGGTGGGGTGGGGGGGGCAGCTGGACCTGTTGTGACGCCGCCATAAGACAAAGCAGCACTGAGGTCATTAATAATTCCGCTATTTGGAAATGGAGCCCTGTGCTGAGAACACGGGGCAGTTCATCTCTCAAAGAAAGAAATGGAGGTGTGCATGCCGGAAAAGGGAGGAAGAAGAAGTGTAAGGTCAGCAGGGAGATACTCCCCACCCCCCCGCCCCCGCGCCCTCCTCCTTGAGTGATGGGCCCGGCTTTTCCAAGGTAGTGCATTTGTCTGTCAGGAGCCTCGGCCTGGCTGCCGTGATTTAGCTGCTGTCAGTTGATGCCGGTGTCCGGAGGATGATAGCGGCTGGCTGGGATGGGGGGAAATTTGTTACCTTTAGCTCTGACAGGGAGATAATTGCTGATGGTTAACAGAACAGTATGGAATCCAAAGGCTTTGGAAGGGGACGTGCTGCCAACGTGTTTAGCCCATAATTCTGCCTGACAAACGTAACTCATCATCTGGCGTACATTGCAGGCTCAGCAACGGTCCACGCTCGGCCAAAAAGTCCACTCGCCGGTCGCGCAAACACGCAAATATCACAAAATCATCTGCTGAGGTCGCCCGCTTCGTTAGGAGGAGCATTTGTCATCTTCAAGCCGTTCTTTCAATGCGTTTGGGCTTTTACTTGCTTACATGCACTTTTTGGCTAAAAAGTATCATTACACTTCCTCAGTGTTGATTTCTGTTGCTTTTTCCACCAGTTGATTGTTTTTTGGGCTAAAAGACATCTTTTTCAAGAAAAAAGTGTTATGGGAGAAAAGTAAGTTTTGGGGAGGAGTCATATTTTTTCACCACTAAAAAGTTGTGCTTTTGGAGGGAGCAGTCATATTTTTGTAGGTCCAAAAGTATATATATTTTTTTTTACAAAAACTGTATTATATAAGAGGAAAAGTCATATTTTGGCAGGAGAAACAGTCATATTTTGGGAAGGAATAAAGTTGTATTTTTTCTGGGGTGGCGAAATATGATTTCTTTTTCACTGGTTCAGGGGAAAAAAAATCATGTGTGGTAAAAAGTCAGAAAATATAGCCTTTTGCTTGGGTCTTATCATATAAAACTACTGTATGGATGTCTATAAAAGAAAAACTAGTAATGGAGCAAAAATAATGTCAAAAAGATATCATTTGTATTAAGTTGAAATTTCTTTTTTTTCTTAATTTAAATTAAAAGTAAAATCCTAACAATTATTCTTTTCACTTATTGGAAGTTTTCATATTTTGGGGGATTAAAAGTGGTATTTTTCCAGGTGACAAAGTTATATTTTTGCAATACAAAAATATCTTTAACATCGCATTGACTTTTGTTTTTGAAAACAAACAACAGTATTACAGCAAAAATACTGTAAGAAACTGAATATACTGTAATACTTCTGGAAGTGTCAATTTCGCCCAATTTTTGGTGGTTACCACTGATTTTCGTATTTCCATGAATGGAATACATCCCAAATATCGTCGTTTGAAATCTAACACCCTTCCACGGAATAGCATTGCATCACTGGGAGAGACACGCCCCCTCCACACTGCAGTCGTCATGACAGCGATGCTCCACCTAATGAGGGCCAAAACAGCATTTGGGGCGTCACCTCTCCTGCCGTCTTTTGGCCCCTCCACACGTCCGCCCCAATCTGCCTTTCCCATGTCCGAGGCGTCGGCAGGGGCGCCCCCAGCGCCGGGATCGGGGCTGCCGTCAGTCAAGCCATCCCAGCTGCCAGCGGCGTATCACAGGGGGAGTTAAGTAGGAGGCGGATCAGAGCGTGTGAGTGGCCTGATTGACAGGTTAAAACCCTGCTTAATTGTTTTCTCCTCCTCGCGTTGACCGGAATCTGCCGCCTTGCAATGCTGTGGGCGGAGCTAAGCCTGCCCTTGCTAGAGTTAACACCAGCCTCTAAAAACGGCGTAAAGTACAGCATGTATGGATCTGCCCCTTTACATGATGAATGAGTATTTTCCTCGCGTCATATCAGGAGACGTCACCCTGTCTCCTTTGATGGATGATCTGAATTAATGAGCGGCGCTGATAGAGCCTTAATGCCTTGTCACTCCCGCCTCGACCTCCACGCCATATTTTTATTTTCTCTTTGTCAATGAGCGTAATAGGAAATATTGATTGGCAGTGCAGTTAACTTGTCAGCATAGTCATTGAATGTGTCAGGAGAACCTGTTAAATTGTCAAAAAAAAATCTGCGGCGGACCGAGCTCTTCCTTAACAGCTTCCTATAAAAGCATCTCGTCCTCAGACGGGAAATGTTCCCGTCCTCGCTGAATGGCTGGACTTTTTATTGACTTGGTGGCCAGACACTAAAATGAGATGAATAGCTTTTATTGGGACTACAAAACAGTATCCGATCCCTACTCGGAAAAAAACTGAAAAAAATATGAGAATCAAAGTTTTTTTTAAGAAAACAGTCATATTTCTTGGAGTAAAAAATAGTTACTTCTTTTTTTTTTTGGATGGAAGTAACTCATACGAAACTACAGTCAGTCTTTTTTGAGGAAAGGAAGACCTTTACTGTTCTTACTTGAGAAGAAGATGGATGTAATGTGGTAAAATGTCAATATTGAGTCATTTGACTCCCACGTGAGCTGAAAGAGTAGAGTTCATCGCCATAGGCTTTAGCAGGGTGGTGGGGTATGCTGGAGCCTACCCCAGCTGTCTTGGGGCCAGAGGCGGGGTCCACCCTGGTCTTGGTCCTGTCTACTTCCATACTTCCATGGATGAAAAAATAAACATTTTTCCTGATTAGTTTTATAGAAACAGCTTGCCTTGTAAAATGGACTGAGGACAAGATAATCCAAATGGAAGTAGAATGTTACTGTTACTGGGGGGGGGGGGGGGGGCAGAAAGATCCCGGACTTTCCAACATGGAAGTTTATGGAATCATTCTCTAAAATCCTTGACTTTGGATGTAATCTGTGTAAATGGTGTAAACAGACAGTTTCATCAGTCTGCATGGTGTTGGGGGGGGGGGCAGGGGGGACCCCTCCTGTCTATTAGCTGTCTCTTTAATCTGCCCCCCCCCCCCCAACATGCTTGCACTGTGCCGCGTGTCAACAGTGTACAAATCTAGAATGGCACTCAGAGCTAGCAAGCATGGTAGTACATTGATAGGGCAGAACCCCCCCCCCCCCCCCCCCCCCCCCCCCAATGGATTCTTAGCCGCTTGCTGCCGATCCTGGCGAGCGTCGGGATGCTGGACTTGATTTTCCATAACAAGTTCCCGTTATTTGACGACATTTTGCTATGGCGCTTGATTGAATTTGTCCCCGGGTGCAGAGACAGGCTCCATTAGGCCACTTAGAGATAAGGAAGGAGAGGGGCCGAGGGGGCCGGGGGGCCGGGGTGTCCGACCCCAGGGACAGGGGTTCAGGGAGTGCTGCTCCATAATAACTGATCCGGGTTCAGGTAGGCAGGAGCGGATTGTCTTGCCAGATAATAACCCATGAATACATTGTGATTCGTTGTGGAATCGATCACCATGCGGAGCGCAGTACTCGCCCGCTACCAGCAGAGGCGCTGCTCATTCAGTCGGCTTACAGAAGATTAGCGTGACGACAACGACACAATCCGCCGATTTAGGAACTCTGGGACTTTCATATCTGATACAAGTCACCATCGTAGATATTGTTGGTGACAGGAACCAGCCGACTGATGGCTTGCTTGATTGATTGACAGGTGGAAGACTGTTTGATTGACATCTTAAAGACAAGGCGGGGCTGCCTGAAAACCACACAGAAATACACAGTGGGTCTGAACGGCCGGTCTTCAGTCAGCCATTTCATCGCTCACATTGTACTGGGCTGGTCTATGGTTATCATCACATCCTTAGTGAGGTAGGATCCCAAACAGCACACCTACCATTTGCACCACCAAGTGCTACACCATGATGGTGTGTCCCGCGGGGTCCCGGCTGATTGTGACAGGGGAGCGTCTCTCTGTTTTATGTAGCTAAAGTCTGTGTGTATCTGACTAGCACGGCCCCCGTTACTCCAGGCCCTTGGCCCCCGCTGGCCTCCATCTCCTGCTCTCCCTCACAGTAATGAAGCCTGCCTTTAAGGAACGCGGTGCGAGCAGCCAAGCATCACAGATTAGGTCAGTGGAACGGCTAGCGGGCTGAGCATGATGGATGAGGGCCACAATGAGTTTCTGCCGCGGCTGTATTGTGAAATCTTTTCATTGTCACCGACGGGCCTATGAGAGGCTGATGAATGAGGGAGCAAGTGTCACAAACGCCCTTCCAGTGCTCCCACTTGGACTCCTTTCATATCTGCAGCATCCTGCTGTTGTTTGGACCGCCCCCGCCGCGCCGCTGATGAACGTTCAAAACTGGACAACATGGACTTAGACACGGGGAAACATGGAGGGCTCAGGTTAGGGATTGGGGAAGAATGGACAGAACGGTAATAGCAACCTGATGGATTGTACTCACGCAGATTTAGGATTAGGATGAGGATTGGTGGTTGGGGTTACAGGTTAGGGTTTTGGGTTGGGGTTAGGATTAGGGTTACAGGTTAGGGTTATGGGTAAAGATTAGAGTTAGAGGTTAGGATGAGGATTGGTGGTTGGGGTTACAGGTTAGGGTTATGGGTAGGGGTTAGGATTAGGGTTACAGGTTAGAGTTATGGGTAGGGGTTAGGATTAGGGTTACAGGTTAGGGTTATGGGTAGGGGTTAGGATTAGGGTTACAGGTTAGGGTTATGGGTAGGGGTTAGGATTAGGGTTACAGGTTAGGGTTATGGGTAGGGGTTAGGATTAGGGTTACAGGTTAGGATTATGGGTTGGGATGAGGATGAGGGTTACAGGTTAGGGTTATGGTTAAAGATTAGGGTTAGAGGTTAGGATGAGGTTGGTTGGGGTTACAGGTTAGGATTATGGGTAGGATTAGGGTTAGGATAAGGGTTAGTGGTTAGGGTTCAGGTTAGGTTTAGGATTAGGGACCAGGGTTTGGGTGGGGTCAGGTTTAATGTTAGAGGTTTGGGTTCAAGGTTAGGGTTAGAATAATGTGTTAGGGTTAGGATTAGGGGTCGGGTTAGGGGTCAGGTATGGCATTATAAATTGTGATTTTGATTAGGGATTAAGGTTCGAGATTCGGGTTAGTACATAAAATACAGTACTTAAACACTACATACAAGAGTCAAATGAAACAATAATGATAATAAAACAATAATAACACCACTAGTTTTGTGAGTTTTGTGATTTTGTATATTCTTTATAGTGATGTAACTACTTCTCGAGCAAGTGGCGTTTAAAGACCAAAGCTAAGTTTGTAATATGTTCATGAAAGCACGTAAACCAAGGACCACCTGTACTGAGCAGCAAGACCCTTCGCTATGTGGCATTATGTTCCATTTCCTGTTCTATGGCTAGCATCACACTTTTCTTCTTTACCATTACTAGCGTGCTTCTCAATGCATTTTGTGTCAGCTCTTTTTTTTACCGCAACTTAAATCACATTTGCTCATTGGACTCTGACCCAGTCAAAACTATTGGGACACTTTTGCATGTTATCAAATGGGAAGGTGTGTCTAAACTTTAGACTGTGCACTAAACAGTCAAACATGGCATGGTTGAAAAGCAGGCGTGTTTTCATAGAGGAGAACGCTGCTTTTCTTAAACACGTTTCAAGTCTCCCCGTAACGAGGCTGTGCAGCTTCTTGAAAGTTTGCATGCAAAAGCAATCCAGTGCGCACGTGGACCTCCATCTTTCACAGAGGCTACAGCGCTGGGAGGGGCAGGCCGCCTTTATGGGAAACGTTTGTGACCGGCGTGACAGCTCGGCTTGATGGATGGGCCGCCTCCATCTGGTTGCAGTGCATGTAATAAATATCCATGCTCGTGTTTGACCTCTCTCACTTACCAGACACATCTTTCACTTTTGGGACATCCAGGGAAGCGGGGCAGGCGTAGCAGGCAGTTGTGGAGGTGGGGGGGACTCACAATTATACTCTCTGCACTAGCTGGGTTGTGTGTGGAGGTGTAGAGGTGAGGGGCGGCGGTAGCAGCTCTGTTTATGGGCCGACGCCCAAGGGCAAAGAGTCAAAAAAAAAAAAAAATAGATAGCTGTAAACAATGCTTGCGCCGCCAGGAGAATTCTCCAGCATTCAATAACCTTTAACACCTCCTAAGCCCTCATCTCCCTGAGCGCTGGCCCACAATGCACTGCACTTCTGCGCACGCTACATACAGTGAAGGAACTCCATGCACGGACATAGGGGTCACCGGATCCAAAGACGGAGCCTGCTTGTTAGGAAAAGTCACATAAAAATCCAAAATCACGTAATTACCCATCATAAGGTGAAAGGTGATCATACCAGGCATAATGTGTTATTATTATTACTTGCTAAAAATTCACAATACCTCATTTTTTTCCATTGCTGTTTGCACCACGTGCATTGGAATGGTCAGTCGACGAAGATGGGCTGCCGTCGGATTTGAACAAGCCGGGATAATAATGAGGCTATAGGGGAGCTGTGAAGCAGGAGGCTAATGAAGTTCCTCCGTGGGCAGCATGTGAGAAGCAACCTCTAACCTATTAAGAAAAGAACATACCTGCCTCCAGCCCCGGCCTGAGTAGCTGTGCTGCTTAATTACCAAGACGAGCACGTGAGCTAAGCATTTGTTCTGTGTGAAAATATCCATTCATTGCTTTGCCGCCTATCGATTTTCATAACAAGCAGAAAGCGTCTAACTCACAATAATGTTATGATCACAGGGAGAACTTACTTAAAATTCAATCCACTTTGGCGTCATTATCATGTATCAACATAATAAATGAGCCCTTCAGAGCATGGTAATTATAATTTGATAAATCATCAGCAGAAAATTAACTGGATGTCAAAACATTCATTGGAAAGGGTGATGAATGGAGGATGATTGCGGTGATGAATTGTGTTAATCTGCGCAGTATGAAGCCGGCGAAATGGCTAAGCAGCCCAAGATGGATGGGCCGTAGAAGCTGCAAGGTCAGGACGCACGACTGCAGGGGGAAAAAAAATAGAAGGGAATGGAGCGTGCGATGGAGGAAAAGAAAGAAGGGCTCTCCTTCGCTCCTCTCTTAGCTTTCTGTTTCTTTATGTCGGGCTTGAAGTTGACCCCGCCGTCTTTTGTAGAGTCGCTTTCATCAATTTATTGACTGCCTGGATGGTCATTGTGGCTGTGACTTTGGATGAGCATCTCCAGGAAGGACACTTTTTAAGGCCTCCACGTCGTACTTGCGGCACATAAAACATACTTTTAAGTCTTTATGTGATGAGTCGCGCAACGGACTTTAAATTAGAACACGTGACATGTCCACTCAATGTTCACTCATGACGGATTCTAATACACCAACAATAATCCGAAGAAAACACAGACGCCGCTGTAGCGGTGCCTTGGTTAAGGTCATCAGGTCCGACTCAAACCAAAGCAACTTTTCCCATAGAAATGTAAATCCAATTAATTCGTCAAAAATATTATGTATTTTATTTATATTAAATATATCATAAATATTAACGCAACTGAACATTTAACATCACTTTTACCTCGTTTTGCAGGGGGGGGGGGGGGTGCTCGGAAGGCAATGCCACAAAAAAATCTATGCAGAGAAGGCTTTTTAACATTTGAAGTAACAATGCCACCAACGTATATGATTGTATGTATATGATTGCATATGATTGTTATTAGTAGTTATTAGTATAATTAATAGTCACATTTTATAAATAAATACCCAAGAATGAAATTTGGTTGGAAAAAATCATCAATGAACAAAATAACTACATTGTGCTGCAAACACAATTTGCAAAAATGTAAAAAAAAAAAAACATATAAAAACATATGAAACTAAATATTAATGTTGTAGAACTAATAAACAAGTGAGAAGTGGTACAGCTCATTGTTTCTTAGAACACTGGTTACCAAACTTTTTTTTTGTCTATACAATTGTTGTCTTGTTTTTGTACGGACTGAAAGCACCAATGCGTACGTAACGGCAAGGAACTGAAATATTTACTCCAAAGAAAAGTCGTGTACAACCAACTGAAAGACTACAACCATCTCTAGACTCCATCTCATCGAATTATGCGTTTGCCTAAAAGGCATCTTTTTCACAGACCAGAAAACCTCCTGTCCTCGACTATGAAGTATTAAGTAACCGTTGGCCTTGCGTCTGGAGCCAGCGGCACATTCCTTGAGGTTTGTTGTAGCATCTATGGCCCGTGACTTTCCTCTTCTCCTCATTGTATTACCCAGGATCTGTTTGTTATGAGTTATGCTCCCATTGAGATATGGCTTGTGGTAATGCAGCCTTGCAGACCCCAGTGGTCGATTCCAAAGCATCCTGGAAGAGTTCATGTTAACAAATGGAAGCTGACTGTATATGGGATGGCGGTAAGTTCTGTGTCGTATCATTTAAATATGACAGACCCTAAATACTTTGGTTGTTACTGCATGGCACAGATTCTGCTTGCTATTGTTTGTCGTAAAGCCTGGTTGACCTCACCAGGAAGTATATCTCCACATTCCCGTCTGGGTAGATTCACCAAGCGGACATGAAAAATCCCCTCCATCTCCAGCCTCATGTGTCATTTGTCGCCGGGGAGGTATTAATCTCATGCCAAGCGTCACACATCTCTTATCAGCCTGACAGTCTGACTTGCAAGAAGAGATTTGGTCTTGGTTCTTGCTATGAATGCGACACTTGGACCTTCTAGGCTGCACAGGGAAGCGGAGACATCACCTCTCCATCACGGCGTTCAGCCTTTTTATCCCAGCACTTTGTCAGGAGTCGTGTTAAATGAAGCAGGAGAAACGTTTCACTACTTCCTTGGTTTGTCTAATTGATGCAGAAGGTCATCATATTCACTCCTGAGACAACGGTATGATTCCTGAGGATTCACCCTTGTCACTTTCCAATGGCTGTCCTTAACTTTTAGTAACTCCACAGGAAGTCCTATATTTCATCTTATGCAGATGGAGCTCATCAAGGCAGTATCTTCTGGATTTTAGCTTCTTCTGGTTGAGTATAAAAATGGTCAGATCCCTCTGATGGCAAACAATCAATAATCCTTCCCAATAGGAACTAATCATTGGGAGGGGAGTAGAGTGTCGTAGAGTGTCTAGCATATCAATCGCTGACTTGACCGATATCCTTACACACCGTTGGGGTTAACCAGCACATCTTCCTCATTTTACCCCCCATCCCTCGCTAAAGTGGTCTTCAAAGGTTTATATTTCATCGGCGTCTGACAGGCGTGACATCATAATTGACCTGAGAGCTTCCATCTCGCTCTGGTGAAATTCTCTGCGTGTCAACCAGATCAAAATGATTCTCATCTCTGCTGTCTTCTCCCTGATTTCCATTTGCAAAGACGTCTGACTGACTGACTGACTGATTATCATTTTTGTTTGAATGCGGGTGATCAGGCAAGGGGAGGGGGGACGGGGGGGCGTGAATGCTTGCATTGTTTGAAACAGGTGCTCCATTCCGAGTATGAATGAGGAGCTTTTAGAGGGGTTAAATAGGGGCTCTAATGTTAAGATTTGACCTACATATTTTTTTTGCTTTTGGTCGTCTTTTTGGTTGGTGTTGTTGGACTTTGTCAAGTTTCATGGCGGCAAAATTGGTTTTGGGTTGCATTCAATGTTCAACTGGCCACCACGTTGGTGTAAACTTCCAGCATCTTCAACACAATCTAGCTGAGTCTGAAGGGCAGTAACAGCGCCCCTACTGGTAGTGTCAGGTAGCACACTCTGATTTTGCCTTGCTACATTGTGGTCTGAACGTTGCTTCCTCACTTTTTAAAAAAATAGTTTTTAAATAAATAATCGCTGTTTTGTGGATGACTACAGCCAATTAGTCCAAAGATATGTATACCAAATTATTATGGCTAAATGAACTAAAATACAAATACAGTATAAGCCATTAAGACCACCATTAAACTGGCGAGTGTAATATCCTCCATTGGTCGCTAGGTGGCAGTAACTGTTCAGTGAGACCAGCACCAGACTGGATCCGCCAAATAACAGGCTTTTATTGCAGCTTTAAGTGGTTCCAAACAGACACAATCAGAGCAAAGCAACGCAGGTTACTGTTGCTACCTAAGCCCACAACAACCGAAAACTCAACTCAGAACCCTCGATGTCACTTCCTGTCCGCCACCCAATTGTCTTTAATGTCTTATTTTCTCTTATCATGGCTGCTGTGTGAGGTAATGGGTGTGTAAAGGTGATTATAGGGGTGTTATTTTAGATCTAGAGGGCTCTAATAATGTTTAAAAGAATGTGGGAAAGCGTTTTTCTTTGTCATGACAACAAAAATATTCTGTTTATAAAACAGGAATTCTACTTTGCAGAGGATTAAGGGTTAGGGTGAAGGTTAGATGGTTGGGGTTAGGGTTCGAGGGTTTGACTGCTAGGGTTTGAGGGTTAGGGCCTAGAGGGTTGGGGTTAGGGTTTGATGGTTAGAGGATAAGGGGTTAGGATTAAGGATTTGGTTGAGAGGGTCGGGGCTAGGATTAAGGGTTCACCAGTGGAAACTTTGAGACTTTTCCAAGTTAGTTGTTGTTCTTGCCACTGAGGCCTGGTGCGGCTCTGTTGTGGTTCTGAACCATCTCCAGTCTGGGCTTGAACCTGAGGCAGTAGTGTTGTGATTTTGGAGTCACAGGTGATCGGGTTTCGTGAAAGGCATTTATTGGCAAACGGTAAGCCGACCACATGATGATGACCCATGCTGATGGGTGGCCGATGGATCAGAGCGTCCTGAAAATAAAGGCTTAGTTGCTGCAGTGACAGCATGGAAGATGTCTTCTCACCTTGGAAGCAAATGCATGAAAGCATCGGAACTGTTCTGGACAAACGTGACCCCCCCTCCCTGTGTGTTTATTTTGCTTTAGTCCATGCTCACAAGGCCACGGGAGGCCCCCATATGGGGGAAGCACTACTTTTTTCTCTCCGGCTTCCAACAAGCTTTTCTCGAAGGTCCAGTCCCACTCAGCGCTAAGCCTGTTGGACATCAGGCTTTGTCCTCCCCTTAGAGACTCCTGATGCGGTTGTCCCCTCGCATGTTCCTCTTGTAGTTCAGCCCCACCAATTGGACAGCCTTAAGTGGCCAAATTGAGCCATTTGGTTTCACTGTGGGACAAAGTCGGACCTGTGTGTGTGTGTGTGTGTGTGATGTGAATGAACACACACACACACACACACACACCCTGTTTTGCGTCCATGTTGGCCTTGCTCTGTGGAGTTTGTCACTGGCCTCAAGTTTGAGGCCCCGGTCTTGTGAGGGGTCAGTGTTTCCACTCCAGCGGTGTCAACTTCAATCTGTGCCGATTTGCCGTATCACGGGGGGGGCGGGGGCGGCGGGGGATCTCGGGTCAGAGCCCCCCAGTAATTGATGTTTCTTATTCATCTGCTTTTTTTGCTTTCTCACTGATGCGGCATCAGTTTTTGTAGCCTTGAGAAGCACCCCCCACCCCCCACCCCCCCCCGCGGCACCTTCCTGTGTTCCTACCGAGCAGGGGGGCTCCACGCCGGGGACACGCGCACAAAGGCCCGGAGGACATCTCATAGCGTGACACTGAGCTCCGGCGGCGGACGCACAATGGCGGAGGCCCCTCTTAAGACGGGAGCGGGGGGGACACCTAGCATGACAAGCAGGACAGCTCTCATTGTAATTAGCCACGCAGGCGGCCCGACTAAATGCCCGGGATCAGCAAACACTTTGAAGCGGACAGTGATAGCGTCTGAGATAGCGACCCGACACCGCAGCTTGACATCCCCTCCCCGGCTGCTACCTGAACGCCGCTGAAGAGCGAGCGCGGGGGCGGAAAACGTAACGGCGTTTAATGGCGGCCCCTCTGGCACGCCAGTCGACTGCCTGGGTGGCATGTCCTCCGGGGCCCCCTTTGAAGAGCAGGAGATTTGGATCATTACGCAATAAAGAACACTTCATAAGTAAGCCGAGCAGAGTTGGAGAAATGACGCTTAATGATGTTGACAGCAAATCACCTCTGCTGAATTACAGAGAAGATTTGACTCAACTTGCCGTCTTTAATGAGGCTCACTCAGGAAAGTAATGGGCCGGCGGGAAGACACCCAAAGGCGGGTGCAGCGGGACTGGGAGGGGTTTTACTCTTTGCTTTTCATCTGCTTTCTACTCGGGGGACTGCTTTGAACCTTGCGGGTTGACACGCACGCGCAAGTTACGTCAGTGCCACGGGCCGCCTCATTAGGTACACCTGCAAGACAAACACAATACGCTAATATTCTGACAATACCTTGACTGTTGGGGTTGATATTTATGATGGAAAAGTTGTATTCGTAAGTAAAAGTGGTGACTGGAAAAGATAATTTTATGCTATGTATGCTATTACTATTACTATTGCATCTATTTGCATAGTTGAATGAATGAATACACGACCACTGTTGGCCTACTACTAGTCCAAAAATATTGAAAGACAAGTCCAATGTAGAACTGTGCTCACCAGGTGTCAATCATAGTTCATTGATATAAGATTAGATAACCTACACGCTACATGAAGTCAGACTACAGTAAAAAAAAGTTCTCCTCCCATTCTGTGTGGAAGTGGTACATTTTGGCTTCTTACTTTGCCCTTCTTCCCCGCTCCGTTTGAAACATTTCCTTAAGTTTAGAACAAATCATTTGGAAGCTAACAAGTTAGCTCCAGTCAGTGATCCTGTAGCCCGCACATGAGAAATGTGATGGAAACAAAGAATAATAAAAGTGTAAATGTGACTCTAGGGGTGTTACTTCATGTCCACAGGGCTCTAATAATGTTCAAAACTGTATTCAGAAATTCATAAAAAGGTTTTTAATGCAGAATCGCTTTATTACCATTGAATCCTACTTTGAGAAAATTCACTTATCGTGTTTTGGATCTGGAACTAACTAACCACCATTAACCAGTGATGACTGAATTTTATGAGGGTTAGAGCAAAGTAAAGTTAAAGTACTGAAAAGTTGTCATTTTCCCCCAAAAGGATAAAAAAAAAAATCAGCATAAACATTGAATATTGTTCCAAAAAGTTGTGATTTCACAAGAAAAATTGAGTGATTTTATGAGAAATATTGGTAACCATTTAGAAACATACTAAAAATTTGACATGGACATTTATATTTTACAAGAAAAACTGCAACATGATAAGAGAGAAAATATGTAATATTCTGATATCTGGAATGTGACCATTAAAAAAATTAATAATAAAAAAAATACAAAATAATGCTATGGAAATTATTTTAGAAGGCAAAGGAGAACTAGATGATGGAATGTTCTGGCTATGTTTTTCTAGCGCTTGTTAGTGTTATTGTGGAAAAAAAGACAACTTTCCCATTTTTCCCATCCTGTCTGCTTCCGGGGTGGGGGGGGGGGGGGTCAATTCACACGTGGCGGAGCAGGAAGACACTGATTCCTTCCTACAGCTCATTTGCTATTTGTAATCATGCATGTTTACGTTGGACTCGGTGACTAAAAGCTTCCCTGACAGACGCTTGATTTGCGTCTGTGTGCTTTTCCCCGTCCTTCCGTTTATTTGACTGTCATGCTATCAAAGTGACATCTCTGTCAGCATCTTTTGGAGTGTCTGCCGCTGAATGATAAACATGCACGTCCTTAACCGGGATCACGTTCCAATTACGCATCCACACATGTCACGGCCGGGGGAGGGGGGGGGGGGGGGGGGGGGGGGTTCAATTCAAAACCGTGACGTTCCGTTTCAAACTCGACATGTTCTAGACGAGACAAAAACCTTCACCGTGAAAAGGCGGAGCTATCTCAAAGGTCAGATGGATAACGTTGAGGGTGGGCGCGCCCCCCGTGTCAATCATCACGTCTATGGGCTTATCGGAATCCAACCTCCTGTAGCCATAACTCATACGATTCTACCACAGGATCACGTTGTACGTTCTAAGAAACCAGCGGCAGAAACTTTGGAATCTGGGCCCACGACTGGACCTCGGATAAGTGGTGGAAGATGGATGGATGGAGGGAGGGAGGGCAAGGATGGATGGAGGGATGGATTGACACTTTCTTTGGAAAATCTTTTTCTGTAATATATTTTTTAAATATTACAATTAGTTTGTAAAGTTGTTGATTTTGTTTGTAATATTATCATGTTTAAGAAAATGCATGAAAATACTTCATAATAATATTTCATGAATATTTTGACTTTTTTCCGCCTCTCGCCCCAAGTCAGCTGGGATAGGCTCCAGCATACCACCGTGGCCCTAATGAGGATAAGTGATTTGGAAAATGAATGGATGGATTTTGACTTTTTCAGATGATTTTTTTCTCTTATGATTTACGATCTTTTTTCCCTCATTATTCCCAAAAATGTTTTCTTTGAATATTATGGAATATTATGGAATAAAAATATTCCAAATGCGTCCTTAGGCTTTTCTCAAATATTCCAAATTTTTGGAAGGACAAGTTGACTATTGTGCATATTATGGATGCATAATAAGAGAAAAGACGCCACGATGTAGCCTACTTATGCTAGCTTTGGGAGAATTCCTTGGTGTACTTCCTGTTCTGGACAGTACTTCCTGTGGTGGCTCATCAATGTAGCATTACTGACACCCTGAGACCAGCGTAGAATACTACACACCATCAGTGAATGCGTCTTACCCAAAATGTAATCCAATGTACATCAATGTTCCTATTTTTAATACTAATACTAGTACTTTGTACTAGGAATGAGTTATTCATTCCAATATTTTGGCAAATCCGTGATAGCGGGAAGATGGATGAGGGTGTTTTCATTTCCAGAACTTTGCCGGCGTCCCCCCTGGTGTCTCCCTCCTCGGCGCGGGTCTGACAGACATTTGACGGCGGCGGTTTTGAAGTGGACACGAGTGCGGCAGGGTCATCCGTCAGACGTGAAGACAACATCGATCATTTGCCAGGAAGGCAGCGCGCGGCTAGTGATTATTTGCTATTAGGTGGATGCCGAGGCATACAAATGGCTGCCGCTTGACAGTTGAACTCACTCAGACGTAATGCGGGGCCGCCCCCCCCCCCCCCCCCCCTCCTCCCGCTCTCTGAGGGAAATGCTTGACAGGCGCTGAAAACTGTAATGACGTACTGAGCCATCCTTCCGCCCAGATAGCCTTTTCTGTTGCTGGCTGCTCTGAGACCCGAGCATGAGGTGCTTTCCTGTTTTCTTCCTCTTTGATTCATCTTGGCTGCGCCCGTAACGCCACCGAGCGCTCATTGCACCGTCTATGGAGTCTTTGCAGCGTGCACGAGTGCTCCCGTGCGCTTCTTTGTGCCGCATGGACGTCCTCGCCGACCCAGACTCCATCGGCGAATTGATTCGCTCGTTTTTTTTTTCGTTGTACTTGTTATGATGACAAATAAAGGACTATTCTCATGAACGACCATCGTTCAGCTACCGTGCGCACGACTGAACCGTCTTTTTTTTTTTAATTATAGCTGCTCTTCTAAAATTACAAGTGCAGAATATTTCAGTTTTAGACTCTTTATTCTCTTTATGATTAAGATTTTATTATCGTGGCTGCAATACTTTTTTTTTCCTCGTAAGAAAGGAATATTTTATTTTATATTTTATTTCATATTACATTTTATGTATATTATTTTGGTAATATTTAGACTTCATTTTTAAGTACAAGATATTTTTCCTGAAATTAGACATTTTTAAATTTTTTAATTTTTCAAAAAAACCATTTCTCATAACTTTTTTCTTTGATGATGATTATGCTGTGATATCATGATATCCACGATATTGTGACTTTATTGTCATAAAAAGTTGACATTTTTCCAAGATTCCAAATACCAGGATATTGTTGCCTGACTTTTTGGTCATACTTTGAATGCACCATTGCAGCCTGGTAAATCCCAGTACTTTCCGTGTGACATTATCCCTTCCCAAACCCATCAAACGTGCTTATTTTTCCATGAAAATGACGACTCCAGTGATGTCACGTGGAAATGTGAAGTTGAAAGAGAGCCCCCCCCCCCCCCCCCCTCCCAGCCTCATCATGCAGGGGGGTCAGCGCGGGGTCAAGCAAGGCTTATGAGGTTGAACCTGACAAGAATGTCTGTCAAGCTCTTATCCCAGGGCCAAGCCTGATCCTGGTGGTTGGGGGGCTGGGGGGGGGCGAGGCCAGGTGAGGCTGACCTCACTGAACTGCGCTTTGATTTGTTCCGACCCTGGCGCTCCTCACGCCGGGATTGACAGCATCCCGTCTGATTCACCGAGCTCCCGGCTCCTCGGCGCTAACGACATTCAGGGCGACGTTAACCTCACACACTCAGCAGGGGGGGGGCTGACACGCCTCCATGGTCATGCTTTTATTTGTCTTACCTGCTTTGAAGTTGCATCAGCGATGGTCACATGATCATCACATGCTCGCTTTGACACGTCTGCAAAGGAATAGGATTTGAGGTTTCACACCCAGGAAGCCCAAAACAAAGATGGCCGAGCGGAGATTCCAACCCAGTCTCTGACTGTGGGGCCTACACGCTAACCACTCATCCACCGTGGCCTGGAAACACCTCAGGATCCTCAGCTAGGCTTGTCAGGGGCTTGTAGGTCTAGTGGTATGATGCTGGCTTAGTGTGAGAGAGGCCCCGAGTTCAATTCCCCAACTGAGGGACGAATAAAGGCATATTTTAATCTTAATCTCTTAGGCGGCGGAAGATTCCTCAATTTCCTCTTCAGCTTGAATTCTTCCTGCAGGAATTTGTTTTAGGAATGATAACCTGGCGTAAAGTTCAATCCATCACGCCGCTTCCAACTGGCATCTTTGTGTGGGGGGGGGGGGGGGCTTTGGGTGCGAGCGTCGAGCAAACATTCCCAGTAGATTAAGAAGAGCGAGGCCGCATCAAGCGAGTGTCTGGCGGCGCCTTGTGTGCTCCTCTTAATGATTTGCATCGCCATTAAAGTCATTCGCCGCCGCCTGCGGGAAGGAAGACGTGTCATCTCATCCCACGTGTGAAGTGACACGCATTCGGGGGGGGGGGGGGGGGGGGTGACGTCCTGGATGTGTGATCTTTAAATGACTGCCACCTGAGGCCTGCCAATGCCGCTCCACGCTGGGGAGTCTCCACAGGCTGAGAGAAAAGGCATGGGGGGGGTCTGATAATGGCGTGTCTAATACACCGTCAGCCTGTAAAAAAAGACGATGCTGGAGGGAAGGGACCTTGACGGGATCGTGTGGAGGTGGGAGGCATTTGGGGAGGTTGTAGGGCTTTACAGATGCCACTTGACTGAGGGTGAGTTAATCCAAGAAATGTTTTGATGCTGATTTTTGATGTTCATTTGCATCTTTTTGTAATGCTGTGCCTTAATTCCTTAATTCCAATGTTTTCCACACTTGGTCGACTTCTGTGGTGGCGGTCCTTTTTTGTTTTAATTTTAAATTTTTTATTTTTTATTTTTTATTTTTTATTTTTTATTTTTTATTTTTTATTTTTTTATTTTTTATTTTTTATTTTTTATTTTTTATTTTTTATTTTTTATTTTTTATTTTTTATTTTTTATTTTTGTGGTCTAGGTCATGTCAACTTTGGGTTGACTTGATTGAGCAACAAAGCTTGTCTGTTGCTATAGAAACCCCAGGATACAACATGACCCCGTGGTCATGTGTTCTTTGCTACCTGCATTTGACCCTTGATCTCAAAATCCCCTAATATTCTCAATGGGGGGGGGGGGGGGGGCACCAAAGCATTTCTACCAAAACTATCCAAAAGTCCAAAGTGGTGCACAATGCCGTCTGACTTCCAGTTTGGTAGGATCCTTCTAAAAAATGAAGTCATGCTTTTTGTATCACGCCCCCACTCCCCACTCCCAACCCCCAGAAGGACCTACCTGGGGCTTTACCAGGTCACTTAAAAGGAACCCCCGGTGTTGGTCTCAAGCAGGACTTTAGTTTGGCTCAATGGCTAGCTAGCGCTCTCCGCTATCACTCTGCAGACACTGGTTGGAGGCGGGCGGGGCGTCTTGTGGAGTAACATAAGGAGGTTGCCTACAGCCACAGCCATGAATTTATTGATGTACTTTTTAAGCTGTCTGCTTCAGCAACTGCAAGATTGAGGTGGTGGATGGATTGGTGGTTTTAATGGGAGTATGTGGTCTAAGGATGTGATCCAAGAGGAGACAGACAAACAAGAAAGTGCAGGACCCCCCCCCCCCCCCCCCCCAAAAAAAAAAAGAGTCATTTATGATCCCTTTAGACAGCAAGCATAAGAAAAAAGTCAAGACTGTCTGCTCTCCGCCCACCTTGCCCGAGGACATATGACTGGCGAGGGCGGGTGCAACGTTGGCAGCAGTGACTGACGTGTCGGCCAATCAGGGTAGAGGGTTGCCTCGCCGTGGTGTCAGCGGTGCTTTGTCAATCACTACGTCAATGTTAGTATCTGGCCATCGATCGGTCTCCTCCACCGTCCTTGTGTAGTTCATCATCATTGTCATCCTTGTGGAATTTACACAAACACACACAGGAAGCGGGGGGGCGGGGGGGGGGGCACGTGCAAAGTGAGTGGTAGTCGTCAGGCGTAAAGGATTCGCCGTGACAGTCAGGTGGATGGTTATTATCCTCCGAGGAGATGATTCATCAGATCACCAAGTTAACCTCAACCACTCGGACCACAAAGTAACCGCATCACAGCATCGACACAGGCTGCACTCGTGCACCACTACAACCTACCATCAGTCATTACGAATCATTACGAATGCCAAATGGACGCTTCATTAGGTACACCTGCACAATTCAAGTACAGTACACTGTATGCCATGAAAACAAATATTTTCACTTTACATTCATCAAATTATTATTATTATTTTATTATTATTATTAATATTATCATTATTATTATTATTATTATTATTATTATTATTATTATTATTATTATTATTATTATTATTATTATTATTATTATTATTATTATTATTATTTGCTTGTTTATGTCTCATGATAGCAAGGCATTCAGCCCAATTATTATATTTTATAATAAATAATAATGATAAATAATAATATAAAATATTCTATAAACTCACATTAATAATATTAATAATTACATATTATGTAATTTATGTATTTATATAGTATGTAATATGTCTAGGTAAGTATTGTTATAATATCTTATATCTTATAATAATAATGTATTATTATTATTATTATTATTATTATTATTATTATTATTATTATTATTATTATTATTATTATTATTATTATTATTATTATTATTATTATTATTATTATTATTATTATTATTTGCTTGTTTATGTCTCATGATAGCAAGGCATTCAGCCCAATATTATATTTTTGATAATAAATAATAATATAAAATATTATATAAACTCACATTATACGTTATAATATCGTATATCTTATAATAATAATGTATTATTATTATTTTTATTATTATTATTATGGTATTATTATTATAATTATTATTAGAAGTTCTGTGTTTGTGTGTTTTAGCCATGTTGTACTGAGCAGCCTGGACACAGACGGTTGTCCCGCTTGGACAGGTTGGACTGGATCTGCCATGACATCGTTTCCTGTTGGTGCTCTTCCTGTGCCATCGTGCTTCCTGTTACGGAATGCTGTAGGGCAGCTTTGGGTGTTCTGGCAGAACCGCCTGTTGGTCCTCGTTGGTCCTCGCTGGTCCTCGTTGGTCCTCATTGGTCCTCGTTGGTCCTTGTTGGTCCTCGTTCGTCATCAGGCTGCTGTTCTTCATTTGGGACACCGCTAGTTGGCTGTTGGCTTTGGAATTTTGTGACTCTTCCGACTTTTTTCCGGGAAGGAAAAGGCATTATTGATTGCACCTGCCTAATGTCCTCGAACCACGGGGTGGCGCTCTGTGATGCTCTACCAGCTGAACGTGACAATACGTCCTTTCCCATTGGCTATTTGGTGCCATGACTGGTACTAACTTTGACGTTCGGAGTATTTTTGTCCAACTTTTTATTCCTTGGTTTTCCCAATGACATGACTTGATGGCGTCGTCCTGGTCCCACGATGTATTCAATGCCGTCGGTAACGTCGCTTGTTAGCCTTTTCATTCATTTCTGTAAGATTTGGGTCACAAGACAATACGACTCATTAGTTCTGCAAATTGTACTTTTACCGCAGCGCTTGAACTTTGTTTTGTAAGAACGCCTCGGCAAACTAATGGAAGCCCCGGTGGGGGCAATGTGCTTCAATCTGCATGCGCCGTACTTAATGCTGGATGGGGCTCAGCGGCTGCGCTCCCTTGGCAGCGAATTGGACTGATTAAATCAGCCGCCGCACGCAGCAGCGCTGACATGAAAACAACAATTAATAAGCCCCCCCCGCCCCCCCGTGCCGCACGGCTCCCTGTAACCAAGCAGCTAATAACACACACACATTTACAGGTGGCAAAAGTTGTGTGTGGGGGGGGGGGGGGGCGTGTTTATCCAATGCGGTGCCAAGCCACACATGAACAGCAATTACACTTGCAGATTAATTGCATGTTTTCCCCCCAAATGTACGGCCATTAAAAAAACAACAACAATGCGCCGACTGTGCCCGCCGACGTCAGCTTCCTGTGTGGTAGATTGGAAACGCCTCGGAAAGACGACTCCGAGTCCACGGCATGACTGTTGCTTTCAGTTTGCTCCAAACTGGAACATCTCCGTGCACATCCATCTTGGTGGAGCATTAGTCACAACCAATCAGGGCTCTGGCAGCCGTGCTGCTGTCAGACGCCGCCGCTTGAAAGCAGCCATCAGTCGGCCTCGCTCACAGTCAACAACGACTGCTGATTTCTTCATTTCCGCATCAGATGGCTTTTTGGTTTTATTGTTCCACCGTGAACACAGTTTATCTTCTTGGGTGTGGGAGGTGACGTTTGAGGAGTTTGAGGAGTCCAAAATAGGATGGGGAACGTTTGATGTCCACAGGATTGGAAAAGGATGTGCAGATGTCTTCCTGTAGCTCGGTCGTGTTTAAAGGTCAAACTTTTATCGTGCGGTCATGGCAGCACTTAGCGTCTCCACAGGGGCTAGCATCGCTATCGCTTCCTTCAATTTGGACTAACTTTATTTCTCAAACATTTATAACATGTCCAATCATTCAGTCTTCGCTCCACAAACTCCCGTCACTTCAATCCACCTGAGGAGTTCATCATCTTTCATCATCATTCAGTATCATTGCTTTTCATTATATTGTTTAGTTGGGATAGGCTCCAGCATATCTGTGACCCTAGTGAAGGATAGGCAACAGGGTGGATGGATGGGTGGGTGGTTGGGTGGTTGGATGGATGGATGTTTTTATGCTCTGGGTGGTTGGGTGGATGGATGGATGGATGGATGGATGGATGGATGGATGGATGGATGGATGGATGGATGGATGGATGGATGGATGGATGGGTGGGTGGTTGGATGGATGGATGGATTTTTTATGCTATGGGTGGTTGGTTGGATGGATGGATGGATTTTTTATGCTATGGGTGGTTGGTTGGATGGATGGATGGATTTTTTATGCTATGGGTGGTTGGTTGGATGGATGGATGGATTTTTTATGCTATGGGTGGTTGGTTGATTGCATGGATGGATGAATGGGTGGGTTGGTGGTTGGTTGGATGGATGGTTGGATTATTTTATGCTATGGGTGGTTGGGTGGATTCTTTGGATGGATGAGTTGGGGGAGCGGATGGATGGATGGGTGGATGTTTTTCCATGAAGTATTAGGTCATTTTATTTTTATCATAATTCAAATGTCTTCCAGTATTTCATATTGTGATAGAATTGACACTTTGTAACTTATTGTACTTATTGTGCTTATTGAACTGTAATTTATTCTTGGATATAATTTTTGACTTCACGATCGTTCTCTAATCTCTAATCTCTAATCTCTAATCTAAGTGTAATGGAACATCATCATTGATTTTAACTGCACAACGGAAGTGAAGGATTAGGCGGTATGGTGGGATACCCTGTGGTGGTCTACCATCATGTGTTTCTTGCCATCAGAGTAATGGCGTTGAGTTGGAATGAGTTGGCGCTCCTATCGCTGGTGTAACATTTCACAGCGGACCCTTTTGTACGTATCCTTTCATTGAAGCGAGTTTATCGATATACTTGATGAATTCCAACGCCAGGAGCGATGCTTTTAAAACGGCCGACTCTATGGAGAGGTTGCATGTGTGCAGTTGCACCCGGCAGATTTAAATGTCCATAAAGTGGCCTCGGCCGCCTCAGGATGGGACGGCACACACGGCCATTGTGCACCTTTTACAGCTTGAACTTTGCACGCTACTAATATTACTCCTGACACCCCCCTTCATCATTTTTATAACGCTATCAGCGTGTGTGTGTGAGGAAGGGGTCAGACAGAAGTCGTCCTATAGGAAACGTGCAACGTCTCTTTAAGGGTTTGAAGCTTTTGAAGAGTTGGAGGAGAGGGGGCGAAGAAGCAGAAGAAGAAGAAGAAGTTTGCCTTCCCTTCCCTCCGCGCTGGCAAGCATGTTCCGCTTCCTGTGTGAAAATGATGGATGACAAGTTAAATTTGTGTCTGGGGAGTGAAGGTGAACTGTGACAGAGTGATTTGTCTTGGGAATGGAGGGTTGGGGTCAGGCGAAACCGGGCGCCTCAAGGCACAAGACATTGACAAATTCATCCTGCCCGCCGCATTTCTGAAGCCTTTTGTTTTGAATCCTGGCTACTCACAAGTGACCCCCATCCCTCATCCTGCCAGCCGCTGAAGGATGCCTCGCCATGCCAGGGGGAGCTCAGCGCCACTAATTCTTGTCATTCACCCCCCCGCCCGCCCGTCCGCCCGCATCCCTCCCTCCTGACGGAGCTTTCAGCTGGTGAAAGAGTGAAATATTTATCTGGAGAATAACTGTCTTCCTCCGGCCTTATCGTTGCAGGTCCTTGGCGGGCCTCCGGATGTTCACCCAGCTGGAAGAGCTGGTCGTCGACAACAATCTGCTGGGGAATGACCTCCGCTTGCCGAGGTTGCCCAACCTGCACACCTTCACGCTCAACAAGAACAAAATATCCTTTCGCACGCTTTCCTATTTTCATCGGCGTCATCTGGCGCCGTGACGTCTCTTTTCTCTCCCAGGAAGACCTGACGCCTTTGCAGGGCGAGTCGCGCGTTGATGTCCGTCGTGGAGGTTTCTGAACCACAGGGACCTCTAGTGGAATCAGATATGAAGTCAGCAGCACGCTCTGCAATGTGCTGCCTAGTTTGCACTGCAAGCACCCCCCAGAGCCCCACTTTGCATATCGCCATATCTATATCTATTATATCTAGATCTATTCCAAGTACCAGGTAGCAGCATAAACAGCAAAACAACACAAGTGCTTTTTTTTTTTTTTTTACCTTTTTGGACTTTACTGTAATTTAAAAAATCTCAATTATATACATTTTATAGTATTATTATTATTGTGTTTTAATTAGATGTCAATTTATTGACCTTAATTTAAAAATCTAAGTCATGATATAACAGAATTTACAGTATTTAATTTTTTTTACAAAATAATAAAATTAATAAATAAAAAATAATAAAATTATAACATTTGTTTTATTGTTTTTTATTTCATCCAAAAAATTAAAAAAAAATTATTTTAATGAAAAATATGAAAGTAATGTTTTATTTCAGAGATTTCAAAGTATTTTTTTTTACTGTTGAAAGTTATTGGTCGTATTTTGTAATATAACCATATTTCATCCATACAGAGGTCGCATACCTTATTTTCTGGTTCCATAAGTCCCATCACTCTAATGAAAGTGGCATTAAAGGTATTTATCAGTTTTTTAGTAGTTGCACATTACTTACAGACACCGTCTCCAAGGCAGCAGCACATTAGAAAGTATTTCGTACCAATACGTACGCTCTGTATCATTTCGTTAGTGGGCCTTACGACATTTCAAACATGCCAAGCCCATTTGGACTTCTTTCCCGTGTTCGCTAACGCCGAGACGGCGTGACACAAAGCCGGGCTGTTAATGATCAGTCGGTAGAAACTTGTTCAAACATCTCTTCTCGGTTCGGCAGCGGGTCCTGTTTTCACTCGGGCGTTGAAGACGTTCACACACACACGAAGTCCACATGAAGAAGCATGGCGTCTGGGAGTGCGGTTGTGAAGTGGTGGCCACATGCTAATAGGCCAATTATGTACATCCTGTCGTGGCGCGCTGCCATTTTAACGCTACGCCGTGGCATTTTGGATCTCGCTTTTCCAAGCGAATGTATTAGCGATGAATGCGGCCGCTTTAGGGGCTGTTTGTTTTTTGTTTTTTTTTCCCAGCATTGGCAAAACTTTTCCACGGCGCAGCTCCGGGAAGCACGCACCGTTTGAACCGCAGGGCATCCATCATTTTGTCACTATTCTGCAGCCGGCCACCTAGGAAATGAAAGAGATGAAGAGAAAAAGAGAGAGGGAGCAGCAGCCAAATTGTGTCACTGCTCCACGCCAAAGCCTGCACCTTAAATTGCCCCTCTGTCGGCCCGCTCGCACAAAGCGGGTGACTGGCTCCTTTGAGCGCCTCCCATAAATTTGACAGTGATGTGTTTTGGGGCTGACAGGGCCGGGAGGAGCTCGGCGGGTAGTAAATGCTAATGTAATTAACAGCGCTAGGTCCTTGACATCCGCCCTTTGACACCTGACGGATATTGAAGCCCTGCTGGAACACTTGGCTGACGTGACCCCGTCGCTGGAGTACCTCAGCCTGCTGGGGAACGAGGCCTGCCCCAACCAGCTGGTCAGCCTGGATAAAGACGAGGACGACTACCAGAGATACAGGTCGGTTCTCCGGCGATACCGTTTGGTCCTGCGGAGCGCATCGTAGGATTGTTTGTCTGACTGGGTGGATTATTTCCTCGGTGGTCGTTGTCGTGAATAACTGGTGGCAGGAGCCGTCGCTTCGGTTGTACGATTATGCCCACGTGTGCTCGTACTGGGCTCTATTTGGTGGATTATTTGCAGTGGTTGTGTTTATTTCAATAACGCAGGTTATCATGAATAACTGGCAGGAGGAGTGATTGCATCATTTGTGTGCGCACACATACTCGTTTGTGTGCAAGTAAAACAGTGGGCTTTGACTTTGTGGATTATTTTAAGGTTTTGTATTGATTTGACTAATGCAAGGTTGGTAGTCATCATTAATAACTGGTGGGAGGAGTGACTAAATCATTTGTGTGTGCACAAATACTTGTTTATGGGCAAGTAAAACTGTGGGCTTTGACTTTGTGGATTAT
Organism: Doryrhamphus excisus; assembly: GCF_030265055.1. Taxonomy (NCBI): domain Eukaryota; kingdom Metazoa; phylum Chordata; class Actinopteri; order Syngnathiformes; family Syngnathidae; genus Doryrhamphus; species Doryrhamphus excisus. The sequence goes on from NC_080485.1 coordinate 660,195, forward strand.
TTTAAGGTTTTGTATTGACTTGACTAATGCAAGGTTGGTAGTCATCATTAATAACTGGCAGGAGGAGTGATTGCATCATTTGTGTGCGCACACATACTCGTTTGTGTGCAAGTAAAACAGTGGGCTTTGACTTTGTGTATTATTTTAAGGTTTTGTATTGATTTGACTAATGCAAGGTTGGTAGTCATCATGAATAACTGGTGGGAGGAGTGACTAAATCATTTGTGTGCGCACACATACTTGTTTATGTGCAAGTAAAACAGTGGGCTTTGACTTTGTGGATTATTTTAAGGTTTTGTTTTGACTTGACTAATGCAAGGTTGGTAGTCATCATTAATAACTGGCGGGAGGAGTGACTGCATCATTTGTGTGCGCACACATACTCGTTTATGGGCAAGTAAATCCGTGGACTTTGTGGATTATTTTGAGGTTTTGCATTGATTTGAGTGATGGAAGGTTGGTAGTCATCATGAATAACTGGCAGGAGGAGTGACTGCATCATTTGTGTGCGCACACGTACTCTGGGCAAAACTGTAGGCTTTGACTTTGTGGATTATTTTCAGGTTTTGAATTGATTTGACTGATGCAAGGTTGGTAGTCATCATGAATAACTGGCGGGAGGAGTGGTGGCGTCTGGTGTCGGAGATGTGTAAGTTTATGAGTGGTTGTACATAGTTGATTATTTTCCGTTGTGCAAGGAGGCGTCACTTTAACTGGAAGGAGGAGCAATCGCATGCATGGTCAAACATGTCAAGTCAAGTTATTTATAAACCCCTTATCACAAAAGAAGGCTTAAAGCAGTATATGTACTGTACATATAGTACATACAGTATATGTTGCATGTGCAATCAAAGCAAAGGAGGGAGGAGCAATCATGAACGACTTTAATTAGCATGCGTGTTATGATGCCTATGGTACAAAAAATGCAATCATATTGCGGAGCATTTGTGCGACGCAAGGTGGTGCTTATTATTATCGCATGGATCCGACACCCAAAAATGACGTTTCAGGTGTCATGTCTGAAGAACTGCAACCCGACGGGCGAATGCGAAGCCTCCGTGCTGTTCGCCAACCCCATGCCGCCGTGTTTTAGCGTGTTAGCTCTTTTGTACGTCACGTATTTGGCAACGTCCTGTTCTCCGACAAGCAAACTGCAGATCGGGACCGCATTACCCTAAAAGCTTTGTCACGCGGGCCGCGCCCCGCCCCCTCCCACCACTCCAAAATGGATTTCATGTGTGACTACTCCCCACCTACCACAAATGAGTGTTTACTAGCCCGCCTGAGCAGGAGAGCGGATGCATTAAACATGGAGCCGAGGCCGCCAGCCATGCAATATGACCACCATTTGTCAGGGTCCTTTACATGAAATGTGATAAAAGGCGAAAAGCATACTCTCTTTTGTCTGTTTTAGCCCTAAGTGCTTGTTTCTGACTCCGCGCTGCCTATTAATCATTTAGCACACATGCCTTTCTTGAATAATATTTCATCTCACTCTCAGCCCCCCCCCCCCCCCCAGCATGCTTATCTTAGCTGCTGAGTGACAGCGTCTACGGTCATGTAATGTAATATTCATAATGTGTCACATAGTCAAACATCAATTTGAGCGTGATGCAGATTCCGTGTCTGACAAGGGTAGGCTGCACGCGGGTCCTGACGACTCTGGCCTTGGGGCGAGAGATGGCCGGCCCCGGGCCTCGGGAGCTCTCGGGCTCTGCAGTGAAACGTCCCGGCGCCTCGCATCGTTTCTCTAATTAGTGCGATGACTTAGAAACGTCGGCCTGACCCACTCCAACGGATGTTAAACCTCCAGTGGCCGCTTGTGGTACTGCAGTAACGTCAAACAAGTCTGGTGTTGTCTTCACCGGGTCGTCATAGGGGCAAAGTCACGAGTCGTCATGGAAACTTTGATTATGGGTTGGAAAGCCGACAGGGACTTTGCCATCTCGTTTCATCTCCATCGCCATCAGCGTCATCACTCCAGCTCGTACATCACATCCTCCCCACCTTTTGGGTCCTGACACCCGGCTTCCTCCTGCCGGCCTGCCAAGCCCGCCCCATGAAAGCATGTGTTGTCATCCATGTATTCCTGCCATTATCTCTTGACGCCCCCCCCCCATGAAAGCCGGGAGAGGGATGCTGTGATGCTGAGATGCTGAGATGCCGCCACGCTGCCAGAATGACAGCTCTGGCAGACGGGCAGCATCTCCTTTCATGCTATTTACGTCCGGCTTCTTCTCATCACCTTTGAAGGTTACTACCTTCAAGGAAACATCATTAACTCCAACGTTAATTCGCCATCTTCACGATATCGGCGTAAACACGCTTCCTTTTGAAATACAAGTTGGTTTTGGTTAGTGTGAAGTATATAAATACATATCATTTAGTCGCCATCACTTCCAAACAAATGACAATCACGCTAACGGGAGAGGGAACGTTGGAATGTACCAAAGCCTGGATTGACAGGACCGGAGGCCGAAACCAGATGGATGATAAGATAAGCCTTCATGTTTACTCTCGTGTCTTTATTCAGCACACCATGCACACTCCTCTTATGTTCAGCACCCATCATTTCATCCGTTAGTCCTGCTTTGGTGTATTCCTTCACAGCTTCCTGCGACTGGAATAGATTGTTCTTCTGTTCATTGTCAAAGAGTTTTCTGAAATATTCATTTTTCAACTTTTAATTTGTTTTCTGAAAGTGTACCATACCAAAGCTCCAAATAATATTCTCATGTAGTACTCATACTAAACGACTAAGTTCTGTATACATTATACTACAATATAGTTTTAGTGAGTATACTGTATTAGTGTTATTGATGTCTGCGCTCACAAGAGTACGCATACAATACGCACCCATCAGATCACTTTATTGATTTGAAATGAAAGGGAAACGAATACAATTATGTTTCAAATATCAATAAAAATATAAAAAAAAAATTCCACCAAAATGATAAATGAGCTACTCTATGGTCTTAGCAACACTTTTAAATATAGAAAAAGCATGAAAAAGTCAAATATTGTTGCATTCAAATAGAACCTGAATAAACCAAAAGCAATATGTCATGTTACAATACGCTTTTGAAATGTCATAAATCATCATCATAAATAAGGTCAGATCTCGTGTCAAATTGTGGTCCAACATATTTGCATTTCCATAAAAGTTGGTTTCAGTTTTTGTGATGAGAGTTAGTAAGTTTAGTTTTTAAGTCTCGTGGGAATAAAAAGACAATAAAATAATCAAAAACATTGTCAAATACAAGACAGTATAATACGAAAAGTGTTGAAAAATTGTTCTGAAACGCCTGAATATGAATAATTAATATAATCCAACAGCTGATATGAGAAATGACTTGTTTTTGCAGGTATTTTGTTCTGCACAAGTTGCCCAGGCTGAAGTTCTTGGACACCAGGAAGGTCACCCGGAAGGAAGCCATGGAGGCTGGAGTCAGAGGAGAATTCATGAAGGTGGTCAAGCCCAAGTCCGGCACCGTAAGTCAACCACGGCCTGCCGCCTGCATCCTTCCTTTCCTCCACCCTCAGCCTCCAGCTAGGAGGGTCCTCGGACTGTGTCCCGTGTGTGCGTGTGCACGTGCGTGTGCACGTTTGTGCGTGTAAGCGAGTGTGACCACGGGCTGACCTGATTCCGTATGCATGAGCCCAGATCAAAGACGACGGGCGGCTGTCCGCTCGGGCTTGTGTCGGCGAGCGTGACGTGGCTGGCGATTGGCGTGACAGCTCACGTGCACGGCGGCTTCATTAGCCCTCCTGCTCTGCTTTTGGGCCGACGCTAATTAGAGCTTCTCTCGTAACCGGCCGTCATCTCGCTTGCCTTGACTCCATGGCATCTCATTGGGAGGTCATGGAACGTTTAGCCACGCTTTGTTGTTGCCTCGTAACCTTTGCAAGCTCGACAGGCCATGTTTTGGAAACCCAAAAATACAAAGACTTTCAATGAAACATATAGTATCATTATATTTGTACTACTTTATTTCTTAGCTGTTTAACAACTCAGTTTTCCCTGAATGTAAGACGACTAGATGTTCTCCATATTGGCTTTCTTACTGATGATCCGATATCGGTCAGAACTTCATTAGCGATGATAAGAGTCGATACCGTTGAGGATGTCGCCCTACTAGCTAACACCGCCCAGGTCGTGCATGTCCTTGCTCATGTGCGTCTTTTGTGAATAAAATGGCCGACTTGTGACGGTATTTTGGACTGCGTCGTCACAAACAGCAACAACATCGGACAGCCCGTCGATCTTGGACAACAGATCCGATTCAAGTAAAACGATCCTTAGTTGAAGACCCTAATTCAGGAACGTCTTATATGGGAAAAGTCACCAAATATAAGACGACAAGTCGAAAATTTGGGTTGCAAAGGGCTCCAGCAGAAGGTAGCGTTTCAGTCGTGGTGTGTTTCGGCGTTGCGGTGGATCGCTCACCGAACACAGAAATAGTTTAACCTCCGCGCGGCGCATTTGCGAGACGGCGTGAAAAGGCTGTTCATCCGCTCGATGTCAAAGGAAAGCGGGGACCTCTACAGCGACGCCGGCAGGCTGGAGTGTCTTTATGAGATTTTATTTACATAACTTGTCAGCGCGTCTGAGACGAAAGGCGAGGTAATTAGTGATGCCGGCTGACACCACGCGTGCGTCTTTGTCTCGGCGTCTTTGAACAAGCGGTATATGATTATTTATTCCTGATGCAAAGTAAAAGGTTACAGCTTTGATGAAGACGTGTCGACTTCCCGCTGCACTCCGGCTTTATTCCTGCGCCGGCGTGCGTGCGTGTGCGTGCGCGTATATTTATTTCTACGTTTCAGTCTTGGGCTGCGTTCCCACTATTCCTCATTAGCCCGGGCTGCACAAAGTGCGCAGACGCCGTGGGCCTTTCCGTGCCATTTGTCATGAGGTAGATGAGATGTGATGTGTCAACTTTTTGCAGACTCGATGAGGCGTGAGTACCTCCCAGCTCTTATTGTCCACATCATCGGGTGATTTGTGAGCTCGCCAATGGTGCAGGCAACCAATTAACAGCGTCTGAGCGGGAGAGCGGCCTGCGATGATGGCATAATTAGACACTCATGCTTGCTTTTGCGCCTCTTACAGAGGGGAAGGCTCTCCTAGTACACCGCGTGTAGCGTTTGCCTCATTAGCGACCATAATAATTAGCTGTCTGGCTTGCTAGGGAAACATACACCACCGCCATTGATGTCGTTTAAAAGCTTTGTCCTCTGAGTGTGGAAAGGATGGTCTTTGCACTCGCTTGTTTACTTGTAAACAAGCTAGCTCTCATCCTCCTCTGAGGGGAGTCTAATTGCCTGGTGTAGCTACAAGCTGCAGCTGCGTGAGCGCACCACGCTTCCTTTAGCACGACACGTCAGCAGGAGCGCCAAAGTCCACTTCTTGTCCTTTTCAAACTAAAAGGACTCGGATGGCTAAAGCTTTTTACTGCTAGTGTAAAAACAACACGCTAACCGCCGTCAAACCACCAATCCTTCAAGCGTATGGCGTCGCTATGCCGACATCGCTATGCCAACGTCGCTATGCCAACGTCGCTATGCCAACGTCGCTATGCCAACGTCGCTATGCCAACATCGCCAAAGGAATCAGAATCAGCAGAAGGAAAAACTATTTTCTTCATGATGTTTGCTTTTTGGGTGGAGATTTGAATTGTTAGCTTAATGCGGGGAGAAAAGACATCTGTCACGTCTCAGTAAACAAGTCAGAATTCGGCCAGGAGGCATTCACAGTCCTCCAGAAAGTCTGAGTTTTGTGCTAAGATATTGGAGTATTATGAAGGGAGCCGCAACGAGGAGGCTGAAGAGCCGCATGCAGGCCCGGAGCCACGGGTTGCAGACCCCTGCCCAATGGAGACGCAGGTCAGATATATCGTGGAGAGAGAAGACGATTAAAGGGGTTTTTAACTCATTTATGGCGGTTGACCCGACCTGACCCGGAGAAGTGAATTTCCACAAAGGATTCAATATTCCTGAACGGAATATAGAAAACCTTTTGGACTTTCTAAATACGATATTTAACATGATTAGAGCCATGTAGATATGACGTAACCCCCCGCAGTCACCTTTACACTCCTATTAGTTGTTGTTTACATTGCAACTGCTGCGACTCAAGACGGCGGCTTGCTACGGCTAATGAGCTAACAAGCTAGCGCGCTAACAAGTTAGCCTCAAATGTATTTCTTCTAAACTTAAGAAGCCACAAATATACCACTTCCACACAGAAAGGGAGGAGATGATATGGGACATGTCGTGGCTTCATCAGTGTTAAGCTAACGTCATGTAAGCTAATGTTTCAATATTTTGTGTCACTACTGCCACCCAGTGACCGCAGTGCCATGACATGTGTTGTGTGTTGTGTGTTGTGTGTTGTGTGTTGTATGACTTGTGTGTTTGGACCAGTAGACCAAAGTCTCCCAGCCATCATTCATTCATTCCTGACTGAAAACTTCATATAGCGAGGGAGCGATGATCCAACCCCAACATTCCAAGGGACAATTCCATTTACTTCCACGTAGAGTCCATCAATCCCCAAAGAAAATGAAACGTACCCATTTGTTTTATTTTCCAAAGTTTAGTTTTATTTCCTAAAATAGCAGGAAGGACAAACCCACGCTTGCCTAAAAAGACTTCCTCGAGACGTGAAAGTCTGCTTTCAATGGTGTGAGGGTTTTTCTTTTTTACTTTGTATTTAAGCAAAACAAAGACAAAACAGAGGAGCAAAAACTATAGGATGCCTATAATAAACCGAAAACCCCCAAAAGCCAGCAAGGACGTGATTGAAGTGCGTTCCAAAAGCCACAACGTGAAGCTGACTCAGGGTGGAAAAGCCTTGAGCTGTATTTTGGGAAATTGGGCGTGTTGGAATGCCGTAATGTGATAATTCCCGATGAGAACTTGGAGGTTATGGTGATAAACCACATAGGGCCCTCGTGGACTCTGCTTTTGGAAAATACTGTACGTGTGGTTGCCTTTCTGGCTCCCTTCCCGCTAGCCTCCCTTCACCCGGGGATGCTCCGTTGCAAAAGCGCCGGCTTAAACCAGCCTGGTCTGTTCAAACACGGATGTTCTGCTTTTATAAGCCGTGTGAACGGGAGCGCCCGGCGTACTGAAATAAAACCATAACACCGACACTTGGGCACCACTGACATTTCCTAAATATGTAGTTGGTGTACGGATACCAGTTTTAACACGATTAGAGCCCTCTAGACATGATATAACACCCCTATAGTCACTTCTGCACTCCTATTACCTAATATAGTAGACGTCATAAGAGAAAAGGAAGTGACATTGGAGGTTCAGAGTTGAGTCTTGGCGTGCGTTACAGGAGCCCGTGTTAGGGATTGATGCAGTGTCGAATATTCCATATCATCATTTTCTATGCCGCTTATCGTCCAAGGAAGCTAACGTGCATGAAACCCACGCACACACGGGGAGAACATACAAACTTCACACGGAGATGCCCAAGCGGAGATTCCAACCCAGGTCTTCCCATCTCCTGACTGTGTGTCCCACATGCTAACCACTCGGCCACCGTGTCGACTCTGTACAGTATTTGGTAGACGGTAAAAAGGGAAGTTTACACTCGATTGCCTCGTCTCTCCGCCAGAAGTCATAATTGATTGGACTTGGCTGAAGCTTTGTTGGCAGCTAATTGCTTGTATCTACTCCTCTCTTAATTCAATTGTAAATGGCAGCCCTGGGGGGCATGGGGGGTCTTGGGGGGCTTTTATATTCTGATATTTTTACCAGCTTAGATTTCATCAAAAGCTTCTAAAATGGACTTCGTAAGAGCAGACATGACTTGTCACACATTTTACACAACACCGGTCCGCGTCTTGGGGGGCGTTGCTTTCACATTGGGGCTGCCTTGCAAGCTGGCTGAGACCACCCTGACCCACTTGGGGTTGGGATGATGGCGAACCAGGAGATCAAACGCACCAGCGTTCCCCAACAAAGCAAAACGTAACAAGTGTTAAACATGAAGTATTATTTTCCCCGTGACACCTTCTCCTGCATACAATGCAAAACAGACTCCAAGGTGGCTGGAGCCGGGGCTCGGGTCCCACGAGGCTCGGCACGCGGCTTCTTCGCGGGAATCGACATTGACAGCGCCAGGAAACTTCTCAAAGTGGAGCTTTTTTTTTTCCTCTTGTTTTACAGCAGACAGCAGCTCATATTAAGTTTGAAGCAAAAGGAAGTCCGTCTAAATGTACGATTGGCGGCTTGGTTGCCGACCCACAATGGTGCATTATGGAATACATGATTGTGGGGTTTTAGGTGGAGGGGGGGGGCAAGACCAAAAATCACAAAAGTGGAGTTGCCACATTCAGCTCGGCTCCTGCAGAGTTCTGAGTTGTCCAAAGCTAACACATGGCGGGTAATGCAGCGTTTTGAGGATGCGCCTTGGGAGCGTTTGTTGAATCATTTTACCGAACAAACGTGTCCTCAGAGAGAGAAAACGCTGGCAAGGAAATAGAAGCCGAGGCATTACTTGCAGAAGCGACTTTATTTGCTCTTTGACTCAGCCGTGCGCCACAGTTTAACCACCACTTCCCAAAACCCAAATGAGAAACTGGCCTCCTCCCTCAGACCCACACTTACGTTGAACTTCAACATTTATGGGCGCTAATCCCTCCTTGGTGGCGCTTCATTGCTTCCAAGACCATGAGAAGTGGATTTCCACCAAGTAGGAGTCCTTATCTATAAATGGAACGGTTTTGGAGTTGGAGCACGGAAAACCTGTTTACTGGTTTACCACCTTCTAAATACGTTTTTAACATTATTAAAGCCCTCTAGATTTTAAATAACAGCCCTATAGTCGCATTTAAACTCCTTTACCCAATATAGTAGACATAAGAGAAAATCACACTTAGACCTTAGCATTGACAGCGTACTTCCTGCGGTGTCTGTCTCATCAATGGAGCATTACTGACACCTAGTGACCGGTGTAGAATACTACATCACGACATCAACACTTGAATGCATCTTAAATTTGGATTTGACGTCAATGTTTGAAAATGCTTCATTTAGGCTAAAAAAAAAATAATATATTTTTGGCTAAAATTAATGTTATATTTTAAATCATAGCAGCATGTTGCTTTTTTTGTATTATCCTGCTATTTTGTAGTAGAACAGACAATATGGCAGCTTAACTGTACTTGTTGGTTCACATTTGGGAGGATATTATTATGTTTATTATTCATCACTGGATGTGTATGCATCAAATGTATAGTTCATATACCGTATGTATACTCCTAATTGAAAACAATAACAGTTTCATTCAAAGTAAACATTTTTCAACTTGACTAAGTTAGCATGTTTGCATTTGGTCATTTCAAAAATATTCAATCATAGTTAGCTTGTTGATATTTTTATGCTATTTTATGTGAATATAAAAGTATGTAGAATATAATAAATGTATAGAAAAGATGACGTATGAATAAGTGATACGGGCTAATTTGAGTGCGGTCTGCTTTATGTTGACTCGCCGTCTTATCTGTTAGCTGCATCACTTCCTGCCCAGCTGCGTGTAATTGCCGGGACGTGTTTAGTTTGCAGGACAGTTGAACTCGCGTCCGATATTTCCCGGCAACGCGCATTCTCAGGTTATTGTGGGTTGCCACGCCGCTCCTCTGCGTGTGTGCGTGCGTGCGTGTTTGCATGCACTTATTTAATAACATCTCCCATAAAGCCTGTTTGGACCAGTGCAGCGTCGGGAGGGCTTTGGCAGCTCAAGACGAGGGGTCACGGCGGGGTCACCAGCAAGGAAAACAACAGCAATTAGAGGGAGTGACTCACACTCCACATAAATCATCCACCCTGAGCATATCATAAACACCCCGTAAAACTTTTTTAAAGCACAATTAATGTGAAGTAATAGCACAAAGATTGATTTATGGCTCCTCTTCAAAGGCTGGAGGCTGGGGGGGTGCACCGCCCGGGTGTCAGGCGCAACTCTCGCCAGCCAAAATGATAGATGAACTCTTCCTTTTTGGCTCGGCTCGGAGCAGAAAAACAAACAGGCCCTTCGCGAAGGACTTTGAGGAGGCGCTCAAGTAGTTTTGTTGCATCAAGTGATTTTCCTCCCCTTCTGCTGACGTCCGCTTGAGGAGAGGAAACGCCTCTGTGGTCAAGTATCTGTTGTTGTCGCGTCTCCACGCAAACAGGCCGAGGTTGGCCCATCGTCATGGAAGCCACCCATCATTGGACAAACCACATGTTACGTAGCAGAACAAGGTAGAAGGCTTCACCGATGCAGTTGAAGTGAAAAGGATGTAATACACAAGATGCTTTAGTATATTTTCACAAACTTTTACCAAAAAATTAACTTTCTTAAAATTATAGTGAGGCTCCCCAGGATAGAAAGGTTCATTTTTTATGTTGATTATCCTCACTGGGGTCGTTGTAGCTCACGTTCACTTGAACACAAGTGGAGTTCCCGGAGAACACTAATATGCATGGGGAGAACATGTGAACCCCACACCGACGTTCCACCTCAGATCTCCTGGCTGCGTGCCCAACATGGCCAACACTAAAAAGTTTGTCATAATTCTTCAGGTTCATGGAGTGAGGTTCCACAAGCTGGAAAAGTTAGCATGTCACAATTTGGATACTGAAGTTCCATCTTCCATCTTTATCAGCTTGACTCCTTTGCTTTTTGTCTCTGAATGAACGACTCAGCCAACTTCATAAAAATATTTCCCCAATTGTAAATATGTTTTCTTTATGGACCCGTTAGCACAACAGAACAGGTTGCACGTACAGCCTCATACGCCTTCACGTTGACAGTCTCTTCAATTTCTCTCTAATCAAATGATGCGTTTAGCGATGAACTTCCACAGCGTCCCAGCGCGTTAGCCTATCAGCCCAAATCACAGCTAATCCTCCCCCGTTGGTCTCCGCGGTGACAAGAAGATGCTGCTAGCTAATGAGAGACAGCTGGCTGGGTGTCTCTACCCCCCCCCCCCCCCCCCCGCCACTTTCCAAAGAATTAAAGCAAACTTTGCATCAGTTGCCATCTCTCAGCTGACGTTAATCAGCGGCTCAGCGCTCGCTCCGCTTTGAACTTGACTGCGGTGATCATCCTCCCTTCCCAACATTGCTGGAGATTTTTATCCTGTAATTCAACTAAAGCCGTTGTTGTTGATGACATGCAGATGTTCATGGCCAAGTTCAAGGATGCTTCACACCAATCAACCCGTTTCTACTTTGGCTTTACCCCTTTAAGGTGGTTTGCTGTAAAACTTCATCCATCCATCCATCCAGCCACCCATGCATCCATCCATCTACCCATCCACCCACCCATCCATCCACCATCCATCCATCCACCCATGCATCCATCCATCTACTCATCCATCCACCATCCATCCATCATCCATCCATCCACCCACCCACCCATCCATCCATCCATCTACTCATCCACCCACCCATCCATCCACCATCCATCCATCATCCATCCAACCACCCACCCATACATCCATCCACCCGTCCGTCCATCCATCCACCCATGCATCCATCCATCCAGCCAGCCATCCATCCATTATCCACCCAGCCACCCATCCATCCATCCATCCATCATCCATCCATCCATCCACCCACCCTTGCATCCATCCACTCGTCCATCCATCCATCCATCCATCCATCCACCCACCCATGCATCCATCCATCCACCCATCCATTCATACACGCATTCATCCATCCATCCACGCATCCATCCACCCACTCATGCATCCATCCACACAGCCACCCATTCACCCATTCATCCATCCATCCATCCATCCATCCATCCATCCATCCATCCATCCATTCATCCACCCACCTATGCATCCATCCATCCAAAATTCCCACCGTTCTTGCTACATCCATGCTAACATGCTAACATTAGCATATTGCCAGCATCCTTTCATTTTAGCATGCTGACATTAGCATATTTATTTCATTTCTCACTACGTGCCCCCCCCCCCCCCTGGGCCAAGTGTAAACGACCAACAGCGTTCCTTCACGTGTTCCTTCATGACAGCAGATGGACCTTGACATTAGCTTGCTGCTAATGTCGGCGTGGTTCTCTACTGGGTACTCGAATCCCTTCCCACTCCACCAGTTGTTGCACGCTGCTGAGCATTAAACGTGCCGGAGTGGTCTTGGAGCAACTTCCCCGAGCGTCCCCGTGCTGAAGTTTGTGCTTTTTCAGGCGGTCTTTGTGGTTTTAAGAGCTTGTCACACATGTCAAACACTGGCTAGAAAGAATGGGGGCGGGGGCGCTGGGGGGATATTGTTTCCAGCCACTTGGATTCTTTTCCTCCCTGACATCTGCCACTCCGCCCGAGATGATAAATTCTTGCCTCATTAGGCGTGGGTGTGGGATTACAGGCTGACAACACATTAATCACTGGGCTGGGTGGCAGCCGCCCCGCACCGGCTACAGGCATTGTTAAGCAAACTTTTCTAATGTGTCACTCTCCTCCCTGACACGCCATAATCAATCATCCTGATTGACGGGGCTGATAGATTACACTATTTATACTTGGTGTAATGAATGCTAGCGTTTCCGCCTACTGTCATTGTCCGGTCCGTGACAGGCCGCGCCGGTCGGGACTTTCAAAGAGACCCTGGCGCTAAAAGACGGGTGTTGTTCGGCGTGGATGTCCCTGCCTGGTAAAGGCGGTCGTCACGCCAACACGGCGCTATTGTCATCTTCCGCCGCCGATCACTGGCAGGTAAACCTCGGCTTTGTGAGCGGCGGGATTATGTTTCCGCCGTGACCTTGTTGGCGAGGTGAGCCTTTTGTTGCAGGAGCCACTTTTTGTAAGAGCGTGTGAATGATTTACACATGTCCAACAACAACATGACAGGATCTTATATACTGTATGTGTGCACCTCAATGTACGGGGGTCACACGCATAATGGGAGTTTATGTCTGCTCGGAACGGGCGGCCTCCCCGCGGCGCTACGATGCTCGGCATGGGAACTTGTGGATGAAATGACACACGGCATGATAAAGTTCTCTTTTGTTGCTTTTCAGCTGACAATAGTCCAGCTTTTATTTGTTGGGGGGGGGGGGCATGCCCAACAAGTTGCTTTGACGAACGCCACATTGTGTTGACACCAAGGCTTCTCAAATGGTCTCACGCTGGGAACGTTCGTTAACTCCTTCAACCCCTTCACCACCGGCCGTGGTAGCTGATCTTTCAAGGCACACACATCATTGTCTTCTACGGCTATGTAAACGTGGAACCTGTCTTGAGAAAAGTTGATTTCTACCTTTTTCCGTTCTTTAGTAAACAGAAGTAGAACATAAGTACGTTTCAGGAAAATATCAGTTCCCAACTAAAAAAGGGCGAAAACCAGACATTTTTATAAAGATACATTTCACTTTGACACAAATGTTTTGCCCTGCCATTGGCTGGCCACCGGTGCAGGGGGTACCCTGCTTTTCGCCCAAAGACAGCTGGGATAGGCTCCAGCATACCCTAGTGAGGATAAGCAGATGGATCAATTGCGAGATGAATACGTGTACAAAGTTTCTTTTAGAGGAATTGATTCAAGGATTTGATGCATAACGGCATGCATACAAATAATGCATAAATAAAAATTCAATATCACAATCGCACTAAATAAGACCCAAAATCAGGTATGTCATAATATTTGTACGAGTACCTATATATACTTTATCATGTTACTATTCTGTAATATGGAGAGAAAATAATAAAGAGTGTAACAACAGCAGCACGTCGCTCTAACTTGCGAACGAAACGACACCCGGCCTGATAGGGTTGACGTTGGTTCATTTCCAAGCGAGTGTTTGCACGCGTGGAATTATAGACGGCGAGCGAGGGGGGGGGGGGGGGGGGGGGGGGGGGGGTATTGGCTGCGAGCGCCGCCAAGCATCGTGACACGCACAAAAAAAAAAACGCAAAACACTTTGTCATGTTTTGACAGAGAGTAAATATGAGACTTTTCTTATGGGGCTGTCAGGAAATTAGTCAACAAGAGCGTATTACGGAGAGCCAGGTAATTTAGCCTGCCTCAGAGATGCGGTCGCAGATAGCTCGCGGGAGGCCGCATCCCCCCCCCCCCCCCTCACACCCCTCCCATCCCCTGCGACCTGACAATGCCGCGTGTATAATGCAAAATGTGGTGACATGCTCAATAGGTTCTGTCAGGTGCAGGATTGAATTCTCTTCCTGCTGCGTCTGTGTTGGGAGCGCGGCGGTCAATTATTTCTGAGGCTGTCATCGCGTGGGAGACGCTGTTATTTAGTCTGTGTTAACTTGGCATCATTAAGACGCTCGCTGACAGAGAGTAGCGCACCTGAATGTTATTTATTTAGATTCGCCGACAGGGGTAACCTTCAGACGCGTTGACCTCGCGCTGTTTTGTGAAAGCCACACCCCCCCCACGCCCCGCTCGGTCCATTAGGAACAGGAGCTGTCGAGACAGCGGGGGAATCGAATGGCCGAGTCGTCTAATCTGGCACGGTAATGCGCAAAAGGAGCCATTTGTTTGGACAGATTGCTGTGATCACTCGGCGGAGGTTCAGAGGGAGACGCTGGAACAGAAATGTCAAATTACCATAGATGGACGCTTCTGTCCTTTCCTCACGTTGAGGCTCTGCGTTGTTGGCGACTTTCTTAGCCGGATTACGCGGAAACGACCCCGGAGAATGTAAACTATAAGTCATGCTAGAGTCCGGATGAGAATAAAACTCCATACATCCATCTTGTCTGGCTTATCCGAGGTCAGGTTGCGGGGGCAGCAGCCCAAGCACGGAAGCCAAGAGTTATCGGGCTCCTAAGAGGCAATTATGATGTCACACGGAAACATCCCATAACGTTAAAAATAGCTCAGATAATTGATCCATTTCATTTTTTTTTCCCATGTATTTCTTTCAACTGAAAAAAAATACTACTTTATATACACCAGGGGTCTCAAACACGTGGCCCGCGGGCCAAATGTGGCCCGCAGGACACTATTTTGAGGCCCCCGCCTTGATATGAAAGTTTAATGTTAGTGCGGCCCGCGCAAGTTTGATATGGATGCTGTATGGTATCATGTACCCAGAAAAAATTATTACGTTTTTTTTTTTTTTTTTTTTGATTGATCCATTTCAAAACCACCCGGTGAGCAAATCATGTCGGCGGATTACGCATTTCCCAGCATGCTTTGTGATGATCATTGACGTGATCATTATCTCTTACGACGATCTTATGGCTCTTTAGGTTCTATTTTGTACGGCCATTTTGGATTGGATTTAAGGCAATGTCAATTTTAGTTGTATACAGTTAATTTGAATCTGAATCTGTCACTTTTAATAAGAATGGTTGTACACTTTATGCTGTATATTGGATAATATTTATTGATCTTATTGATACTGCGCGATCGGGCCCAACGGACTTTGGCCTGCAGGCTTGACTGTCCGAATGTTGCAATGGCGATTCCTATAGAATACATTGGGCTTTGTGAGTCAGTTTAACTCCTGGAGTCAAACCTGGAGTCAAACTTTAGGATCAAGTCCCACTCCATGTGACTAACTCGGGAGAGTCAGTCCTACCCAGAATGTACACAAGGCAGATGGAGGCGGTAGGATCTTGGTCGGTTTACGGAAGCATCCGGTTCCTCCACGGTGGTCCCTCGTAGGTCTCAACTGGCCACCCTACGGTCCATGCCCCAAGTCCTTACAGGATGACAAAAGCGTACCTGCAAACAACCCCGGTGACGAATGCGAAACCCGATCAAGTGAAGCCTCGGCGTGACCCCCCCTCCCCCCACACCCCCAGTGCGGCAGGATTGGGTGATTGGGATGTGACAGGTGCTGTAACAACATCGCCATATTTATCTCATCCCGCTCCGTCTCGCTCTCCTCTTGCCTCTGTCTGACTGTCTCTTTCCTCTCAACAAGTCCGACTGGTCTATAATTAATGTCCCCGAGGGCTATCCGTGGGTCAGGCGATGGGGGGCGGGGGGTTGCTGTTCAGACAGGTAGACTTGACACCTCCTCATGCGGGTGACGGCTAAGAAGCCAATGATGAGGGCCCCCAGCATGTGGGGGTCGGAGGCGAAGATGAGAAGAATAGTTAAAGTTGAAGGAAAGCTCTGCATGACCTTTCCACCAGCGAGACAAGACGGATGTTCCAGCGTTGGATTAACCAGTCAAATGTGCTCCATTAAGGGCTTAACCTGTCAGAGATGTCGCATGTGAGTGACGGGTGGATCGTGTTTCGCTCATGTCAGCTATGACGCACGCGATTCAATTCATCATTCGATGGTGTTCAAATCATTCAATGTGCAGTTTTGCCTCGCAAGAACGTGCGAGGCCGATATTCATGTGCGACAAAAAAACTAATGACTTCATACCTGAAAGAACCACGGACAATATGAAATATGAATTAGACATACTTTGGATATCTTACTCTACTGTTTTTACTGTTACTGTCTTTGTCACTGAATATTTTGCCACAAAAATGCTTTATTTTATTTAAGAAAGTATTTGATGGGTTCCGATACAGTATATATATATATAAATATAAATATGAATCAAATTCAAGTTATGTATGAAGCTTCCAAGTAAAAATCAATGCAAGTTATTATTCTCTATATTCAAATAATCCAACCATTACATTGATAGTGTATGTGATAACCAATTTTTAAACCAATTTTACTGCATTTTTTACTGTGTGTGTGCTTGATTTTCTTTTTATAATAATTGTTTTATTATGATTATTATTATATAATAATTATTATTTATTATAATTATTTTATTATTCCTAAAGTAAATATGGAAGTTGACACCAATCGAAGCACTGGACAATTCAAAATGATAACCAATGAAAATAACTGAAATGGAGTCATACCTTGGTCTTTTTGGCAGATATTTCAATAATTATCACACTCAAATTGGAAGTATGGAAATATGATTCCTTGCCCTTGAAAAAGCTCGATAACCATAATCACTGTGATATTCACCTAAACACTGCAAGGGTCCCTGTTTCTAACTTCCTGCTTGTTAGGATTTCTAACCTAATCAATGAAATGGGATGGAGTTGTTTTTTTGCAGCGGGAATACTGTACCGGATTTCATCCCTTCCATTCCTTGTCGGGATACCATTATGAACTGCTCTTTTACGTCTTTCCATGATATCCCAACTCTCTCCTGACCCGCATTTCCCAAACAATCCGTCGCCCTTTTCCCAGCACATCCCTCACTGAATAGCCACTCATCCTTGTTTTCTCCGGGCAGAGGGGCATTTCTCTTTCACTCTGGAGTCCGTGAATAGGGACTCGCAAAGAATGAGAGAAGCCGCATGATGAGCGGCCCTCGATGGGAGAATTGAGAGGAAATGAAGCTGAAACAGTGGAGGACAGAAGCACATTCTTGTTGGGCCGTGGACGCGTTTGGAAGAGCGAGGGTCTGCCAAGGATGTAGTCGAGGTCATTGGCGGGGCAGAAGGTTCGAGTGACACTCAAACAGAGCATTCTTCTTTGGATGGCTGGGGTGTTTTGGGGGGGGGCTGTGAAAGGTTGGCATGGGTAGGCCTGCAGCAAGCCACATGCAGGCGGTGGAGTGGGCAAAGGTGTCCTTTGGGGGGTGAGTTGAACCACTTTATTGGTCATGTGTGATTATTATATTCATA
The DNA here is from genome assembly GCF_030265055.1 of Doryrhamphus excisus. Classification (NCBI taxonomy): domain Eukaryota; kingdom Metazoa; phylum Chordata; class Actinopteri; order Syngnathiformes; family Syngnathidae; genus Doryrhamphus; species Doryrhamphus excisus. Next base: position 677,852 of record NC_080485.1, read on the forward strand.
AGGTGTATTACTTACCAGAAACAGTTGAAAATCCTTTTTCAAGAAATGATATACCAATTATTATTTGTCTTTATTAGTCCCTGATTAATCCAACATGTATGACTCTGGAATGTGGAGATGCCCAAACTGAGATTGGAACACCAACATGCTAACTTGCCCACCGTGTGGTACCGACGTGAATGACATGGGGTCTTCAGAAAGTTTTATGATTGGACAAATAGTCAATGACTTCTGGCTAATTAGGCCCACTTCCACACCAACATGGATATTCGCTCTTCTGTCAAATCTCCATCTAGTTTTAAAACTACTTCTGTCCACTTCACATTCTTGTCAAAGTGGTGGTCCCACCAGCTAGTGGTCCGATCGGGTCTTGACGTAAATCGCCGTCATTGGTGGGAGCGTCGTTTTAATGCAGAAATAGCGACACATAATTGTTTCGTCATCTGTCGAGCCAAAAGCCTTGTCTGCGTCATCCAGACGTTGAAACCAGAATTTTTCAAAAGCTCCATTTTTAGGGACAAAACCTTCACTTTGCGTGTGGATGGGGGGCGTTGGTGGTGGTCAGACAGAACACGTTACACTGGGTGTTTTGTAGAACTGTGTGAGAAATGTCAATGTCAATTGGGCTTCTGAGGACGGACATTGGGGTTGAATAACGGCGCCACCATGTGGTGTATTTGTCAGAAATATGCTAGCACAGGCAACACGTTGGGCCAAATTTTCACACTTTTGTGTGCAGAGATGCAGGACTAGTTTAAGCCTACAGACGTGCATACAGTGCTGATACTTCATAAAATAAACCTTAATTTCTTGTAGAGAAAAGAACTGAAGAATTTGAACGATAATCTAAAAAAAAAAAACAAGGACAGAAACCGAGGATATGCTGGCCTGGGAAACTTCACTCAATCGACTTCTTTCATTGCTGGAAGTATACACGATATTGGGATTTATTTTCCCTTTGAGCCCAGCTCTTTACTTTCTATTCTGTTGATACCTCAATTGCTCTTCTACCAAACCCTAACCAAACCCTAGCCCGACTTGGTTGGCATGGCTTTATCCAAATCCTGTTGACTACTTTAGGTGATAATAATAACCCCTGCTGGTCTCGTTTATTTGTTTCTATTTGCAGTCGGTATTAAGTTACAGGCTGACACACTCATCACGCCTTTTTTTTTTTTTTTCCCAGAATAGGTCTGACTTCATTCCGCGTTGTTATGCGCTCCCGAAAGCGAACCGGAGCCAACGAGGTCTGTAATAAGACATCCTGTGAGATGTTAGCCACGATTAGTCAGACAGATTCCGTTTCAAGGAAAACTTCAACAAAGGTTTGTCATTTCATCGCGAGACAACAGAACTATTGTTTCTCCGCGGGGCCGAGGTGGCGAAGCAAAGACGTTCTGACAGACAGTTGATCTCGCTTTATGTGTATTCTTATTCCCTTTTGGCTCACTTTAATAAACATCTCCCAAAGGTACCCAAAATGTCCGACCTTGCAACACCATCCCTTTTTGTCTCTTTCTGTACCAATCTTTTGTCTTGGGCAGACCTACCACCCGTGGACCAGACATTTAATATGCTATCATAATAAGCCGTGATCCCCGGGGGTCACCTGATAGGCTAGATGAGCCAAGGATACAACGGGCGGCACTGGCACCAGTGTCCATCCTTAAATGTGTGGATTTCATTACACCCGTCCAGAACTCCCCCCACAGCGAGGGGCCACGGAGCCAACAATGACGACATCCTGTCAGACTTTGGGTTTGACGATTGCTGAAGTTTTTTGTGAAATGTCGTTTTTCTCGATTGAAGATTTGGCGCTTGGTTGGAGACTTGGAACTTCTTTGCAGTACTACTTTGTTTCCACTAAGGATCAGCCCCAAACTGTCCAATCTGTGCCGTCCTACACTCTTTCAGGTACCGGTTGCAGTACAACTTGGTACAACGGAGCTGGACATCGATCTTCACCATAATCCAAGTCTGCATTACTAATTAATACGTTGGTAAACGTCACTCCGTGGTGCCTCAAGAGTAGTCCTGAACATCGAGTTGACAGTTCAGGCGTTTAGCTCGAGGGCTAGCGCTCTCAAATCCCATTCAGAGCCCCGGGTGGAGCACCGGGCTGACTAAACCGGGCGTGTTTACGCTCTTGTTGTGGAGGTTGGTGGATATCATTAATAACTGGTGGAAGGACCAACCTCATGGATGATATGATCGGTCCATGCTGGGAAGTCGTGTATGAGAGGACTCACGTCGGGCCCAGGTCTTCTCCAACCGTGAAGGGGGCAGGGACTCAAACTTTCAGGTGTCAAACAAAGTTTCAGGTATCAAGCGTGCTCAAGCTCGCTAACATGTACTCTTATGTCCATGCTAGCATGCTATGATCTAACACTTTTCCACCGATCCAACCCGTGGAAGACCAAACTGAATCGGGTTGCGTGACGAAAAGCGTCATATTCGTCCCGCTTTGAGCTCGGGTCTTGGTTTCAGTGGATTATTCATCGATGATCAAACCATGAAGTCCATCCTCGCTAGAAATGCAAACAAGTCCAGCAGAAGACAACCGGAGTGACGATCCTTTCATGAGATGTACACCCTGATCATCATCATCTTCTGGTCCTCTGTGGCTCACGCTGTTCTCTCCTGACACCTGTCTGCCTTTCCCTCCCGACTCGCCATTCCATCTTCTTCTCAGTGGGGGTGGGACTGTTTGTTTGGGCGTGGAGGAATACCCCGGCGCTCCAGGCTGCCTCTCGTCTCGCGGCTCGTCACAGAAGAACATGACAAGCCTCCTTCTCTTTGGTGCCTAGAAGAGATTCTTTCTCACGTCCCCACAGGGAGGGTGGGTAGTCGACATTTTGCAGCTTCCGTCTTGTCTTCTTGAACTTCACTTGGAGACAGGAGATCGATACGGTGAGCGTGAAGGAAGCGGGCGCTGTGCCGGCTCTTTGGTGATGTTTGAAGGGATTTGGTTTTGGGGTTAGCTTGTTGAAGAGGAAGGTGTCGTCACATTCTGAGTATTATTTTCCATCTGCGGTGATTAGGACCTCGAACCCATCGTCCCCTGAACTGTTGCACACGAAAATGGGAAATTTGTCAAAACATGCCCCCTGCTGTGGCATCTGTTATTTTTCTGACAAACACATCACATGACGGCAACATCACATGTTCAACCCCATTTCTCACACGACGCAATGCACTGTACAACAACACCCCCCCCTCCCCAAAACACCTTCAGTGGACTGACAAGCTTGTGTGTGGAAATTTCAGTAAGATTTTAATTTTTTTTCAGAACTGAAAAATCAATCTAAGAGTCTCGAGGACAGTTTACATTTGAATTAAAACCTGAGTAGATAGAAGCAAAAGCAACGCCAGCACTGGAGAGAGTGACAAGCAGCCAACAGGTTTGGTGAAGTCCAATCAATCCAAGGAGAGGAACCCTGTTCCGCTTTCTTTTATGACTTCTGTCAGAGTTTTACTACAATGTCAGGATTGTCAGGATGTTCGACACCTGCCAGTCTCAGTTGGACCACTCATCGTTCCTCAGAGATTAACATGGTGGCATATCTTGGCATATCAGATAAGATGTGTTATGTCTCTGTGGTAGATAAGCATTTTGTCTGAAACAGAATGTAAAATATTCCATTCCTAACAAACCCCATGTTAGCCTATCTATACCACATAGTGGAAAATGTTGCGTTCCGAGCACCATCATGCTAAAGTCAACTATCGTCCATAAGTCAGTGACCATTTGTCTAGTGATTGTACAACTTGGAGAATATCTGCATTATATGTAAGCTAGCATGTCCTCTAAGGGATTTTGACCACAACCCAAAGGGGGTGCCCCAAGTGTCATTTAGCTTTGAATGCATCCCAGCAGTAACTCTGTGGCACCTCTTGAGGAACCTGTTGGTATTACACTATGAGGCAGCCTGGCTTTGCTGCCCCCCCCCCCCACCATATACGTAGTGTGATATTGCTTGCAGATCGTTGACATTATGGAACTGAATCTCCACTTTGATTCGCAGCGGGCCTGCTTGGTTTCAGGCGAAAGCGGCGTCGTTATGTTGTTTACTTTCGAAGTGATGTGTTGTGCTCTGACACGCAGTCTTGAAATTTGCTTTGGATTCATCGAAAATTCCTTTTAAAAATCCGGCTCCCCTTAAAGCATGTTTCATTTGTAGATGAAGCCCATGTTTACGGAATATTGTCAATAAAGTTTCATATCGGGTGGTCCACGGGCCTTTTTAAGACATCAAGGACAGCCTGTCAATCATTTCTCTCAGGTTTTTCGAGCATTTGCTTGATTTTGTTGCCGCTTTTGGAGTGCATCTGCTCCCACCAGATAACCCCGAGCACAATCTTCAGTACACGTTGCCATTATGTTTTCTGGTAATGTGTGCGTGTTTTGTGTATTTTGGCCTCCAGAGCTGAGACTGAATCAGCTGTTCACACGGCAAATAATGACACACTCCGCTCAGACGTGCACAAAGCCCAGTTGCACGGCGGCAAACACCGTCTTTTTTTTTGCCCACAAAAGCCTCGCTCTCCAAAAGAGAGGGCTGTGCCTCCGGGGGCCACGTCAGTTACCTGCTGACACGCAGCCTCGGTGATTGATGAGACGCCGCCGGCGCTGGAGTAGACTTTGTCAGCCGCTCATAATTTATACATCTTATCTCCGTCACGAGAAAGGACGGAGCGCGGCGTTGTGTGCGTGTACGTGCACATGAAAACACGCCGGGTAGTTTGGGCGGCGGTGACAGGCTGGATGCTCCGAGCTGCCTGAGGATTGCTACATGCTAGCTCCCTCACCTGGCCCCTCCCTGTCCTGTCTGTCTCTGGCGTTGTACTCTTTGTCTCTTTGTCTTCCCGTTCTGTGCTCTCGTGTCCGCTTTTCGCTTTTTTCGTGTTTGTTTTTTTTTGGAGACATCTGACCATACCGTCGTTGATGGGCTTTAGCTCGATCTTCATGCAGTTGCAGGGACAGTCTTGACAGTCTCAACTGGTGCAGCCATTGGCTATTCTGGGTCTACAGTCGTTGGCCTTTCTTTCCAGTCACTGTTCATGCGGTCACCGGGCGTTCTGACTGTGCAGTCATTGGTCCGCCGGGGCAGTCATTACATCCATCAGTCATGCACTCATTGGGTGGTCTGATTTTAGAGTCATTGGGCAGTCTTTCCAGCCACTGTTCATACACATGAGTCCGTTTCTTGGTCCAGGTTCTTGCGGTCACTGGGCAGTCTTTTCAGTCATTCGTGCACATATTGGGAGGTCTGTCTGCGCGGTCTTTGGCCAGTTTCTCCGGTCACAATTCGTGCAGTCATTGGGCCGTCTGTTTAAGCGGTTTTACAGTCCATACTCTTAACTTAACTGAACTTAACTTTTACTGTCAGGACGTTGGCCAACGTGTTGTCACTGTTCATGCTCATGGGCGGCCTTACCGTGCAGTCATTGGCAGGATTTGCAGTTATTTGAGAACCGTCATTGGTCAGCTTCTGTCATTGGCCGACTTTTCAGTCACTTTTCTTGAATTGTATCCGTTTATTGTTTTCCAACTGAGAGTCCGTCCATACCAGGAATATTTTAAACAGCTCAGCATCAGTCAGTCCTCGTTCTTGTTCGTCGTAAACGTCGTAAGCAGTCCACATTATGTTTATCACAGCCAAAAGAAAAGTTTATCAAGCCAGAGAGCTCCTCTTTCCGCTCTTCTGGTTGCCTTTTAGCGAGCTTTGTTCTCCCAAATTGTGTTCAAGGTATTTTAAGTGTCAGTTAGTGGCGGCAACAAACAACTTTGATTCTCTAACCCTTTCCCACTATTGATCTTTGCCTGCTAGATAAAAAAGAGCACTGCCTCTTGAAATCATGCATTTTTCATTGCGCTATCAATGGCAGCCTTTGCATTTGGCATCCCACTTAGCTTAAAGCTATACTCACACATGCTGTCTGCTTTGCTCTATTGATTGCCAGGGCTCGCATCTTCTTGTATATTGGAGATGTCAGTCCCTTGGTATCATTTTACCGCCTTTGATCAGCCTGATTGCCGCAAACAGCCTCAAAGAATCCGCCAAATGATGGCGTTAATGTGTTTGGGGGAGCATTGTGCTTTGTGTTTGCACTTTTTCTTGCGCTGAGAACATTGATTGTTTTGTTACGCATTCCTGAGAAAAATGTTGATTTTCTTGAGCTGGGGGGGGAGCGTGGGGCGGAATAACATGGAAAATGGCGGCCCTTTCTCACCACAGAGTGTTTGGCATTGTGTTGCTGATGCTTGTCAAGTGTTAAACAACACTTTGGGCCAAGGACAGACAAATGAGAGAGTCCTCCTCTCTAATAGAACCTCAAAACATGAAAAATATAGTGCGCCAGGCAGGAAGAACTACTCAAAAGAGGTGACCGTCAGCATCCCCAGTCGGGTGTCTTGGCAGCCTCCATCCTGCCGTGGTGTAATTGGAGAGAAAACATATATGGGAGTAAATAACCCCCTGTCAGCGACATTAAAAGGCGATGTTGTGACAACTAAGAGCCCTGCCAGCTGAGCACGGCAAAGTGCAGGCGTGGAGAATAAAAAAAAAACTTTAAATATAAAGAAAAAACCTGGCCAGAACAAGCGTGAGGCTAAATATCCGAGGTAATAGTAGCGGGCCTGTCTGGGGAAAAGTACCATGTGACTGCGGCGTTTTGTTCCACCGCCGTTGATTTGAAGCGTCCATCATTGGAGGATCTTGCAGGTAGCGTTAACATGAAAGGTAGCCGTGAATAGCGTTCTGTCGCGGCGAGATGGACAAGTTGGCAACACCTGAGCGCGGATCGATACTGAAGTATCCGTACTTCCGATCCCAGCTCTTCGTGCCCTACAACAGATTCTCAAATCTAAATATCGATACTTTTGCTACTTTGGTATTTTGATCGTAAACTCAGCCGCGTATAAATTATAAATAAAGATTTTCATTCAGTGGCGCTGAATAAATCATCATTTACTTTCATGGTTTTATTATTTTATAAAACTTTGGGAAGGGGTCTACAGGCATGATAACATATAATACTTACATTATGCAGTATTTTGCCATATTTCTCTCTGCTGGGTGCATTGATTTCTCACCGCAGCGTAGATAGGAACTACTACTATCTACTACTAGTCATGGCATACTCTGTGAGAGCCGTTGGGATGACGACTTTTGGACAAAAAGGGATCAGAACCTTATCATTTTGAGCCTGAATATGCGGTAGATGAACTATTAAAAAAACCCTCCAAATCCTCCATTGGTAGAAACCTTTTTCCACCTCGCCAAAGTCAAGTGGAAGAAATGCCCCGGACCATTTGGACCATGGAGGAAGCCGCCCTGATATTGACGGTGGAGACTGTGGACCGACATGGATCACATAGCGCATATGAGCAGGGTCCATGTTGCCGGGTAGAAACCATGCAATGCGTGCTAACACCTGTCACATGCTAGTTGTCGTTTCCCAGTCAGTCCAGATTGGTGTCCGATGGAATTGATCCTGAACCCCCGCTTGGTCCTGATGCTGCGTCATCAGTGGGTAAATGCGCTAGCAGGACCTCGAAGGTGGAATAAATTTTTTCTATTGGCTGCAATGCTGTACTAGTATTTTCCATCTATCTATTACTATCTATTATTATTATTATTATATTAGTTTTTTTTATCTTCTGTACATCGACCTTGGGTGTCCTGAAAGGCGCTGTTAAATAAAATGTATTATTATTATTAGTAGTACCTCATTGGTTTGTCCAACGCTCCAATGCTCATGTGCAGTATCATACACAACTGGAAGATGCCTGGTAGGATACCTTGTAGTTGTCGCTGCCTGTGTTGTTCCTCCACAACAATACGCCTGAAACCGTCCCGGCACGGAACCCGCATGACCTTGCCTTTCAAGCCAGCGTGTCAAAATGTTAATGAGGACTCCCAGCAAAGCGCTCGGAGGTTAAATAAAGTCTTCACAAGCTGTCACTCAAAACTTCATCGTTTATTTACTTGGCATGTTTCCACTCTGCCTGCCACCCAGCCTCAATTGGCGTTTCGCAGCGAGGACAGGCCTTGTCTTGTTGGCTTTTCTTTGCTTTTTCGCCACGCAGGCAGCTGCCTTTGTGCGGAGGCGAGATTGCCGCTTTCTCTCGGTGGCCCGGCTCATTAATCATCGGGTCAGACTGTTTAGAATGCAGCCGCCAAAGCCGCCACCCCGGGCTGCCGTTGGCTTTTGTCGCCGTGGCGAGAGGAAGCCTAATTATTAACTGCTGCCATGACGGCAGGATGACTGAAGCCGACGTCGGCTGGTCAACGTTTAGTCAGACTCTTCAACTTTAACACGTATTTCAATTGCAAAAAACATCTTTTGCTCTTTAACATTAGAAGCATCAGAATATTAAAAACACATTTTCAACCCTTTGTAACAAATATCTGGAATTAAGCTTATTTCATATAGAATGTTTCAAATGAAGGTACTACTACTTGTACAAAAACATATATTCATATAGAAAATAATTTACATAAAACAACAAAATGCTTCAGGGATGCTAGTTTCATTAGCCACTCCAAATTGTCCATAGGTATGAATGTGAGTGTGAATGGTTGTTTGTCTACGTATATGTGCCCTGTGATTGGCTGGCCACCAGTCCAGGGTGGACCCCGCCTCTCCCCAAGACAGCTGGGATAGGCTCCAGCACCCCCACGACCCTCGTGAGGATAAGCGGTAGAAAATGAATGAATGAATATTATGAAATAATAAATTATAAAGATGAGAAACAAAAGTAGCACATTAACTCATTTATTTCATTGCTTACGTTACATTTACAGTTCGTTACTTTTTTTTCATTAACGCTTGCGCATCATGGAAAGCCACCCTGTCTGCCATGACAGCCCCCCACCCCCAGGTAGCGCCCCCACGGAGTCACAGTCTGCCGCTCTTTAATAACATTATTCTGACCCCCCAACACATCAACAGCGGCACAATTTCAACACCACATATGTATCTCCCACTCACAAACAAACACACCTCCAGTCCCTTGGGGGGGCGGGGCAACGCTTCCTTTTGTCACGAGACCACGGCCAGAAGCATTGATGGACACTCGGAACATCCCAACAACGTCGTTACGTGTGAATGTGTAGTCCCAATAAACAGGAAATCAAGAAGTTTTTACTCTTATCACTCATTTGAACTCTAATGCAGAAGTACAACGTGATGTGTTTAAGTATGCTTGGAAATCCCAGATTCCCTCCTACATGTGAATTCAACTCTTGTTTGTCTTCCTTTAAATAAAATGCAGCACAAATGGGGACATTTCAGAAAAAATGGCAAATGCTGATTAATCATGATTAATTCATTTGAAAACTGTGATTAATTTGTCTGGAGTACTCTGTAGCGCCTCCTGCAACGTAGAAGAGTGAAAAAGTGCTGACTATTGGACAATCACATAAAAGTACAAATAGTGAATATTTGATCATATATATTTTATGATGTATTTTTGATACATTTTTGTTTTTTAGCCAACAAAGGAGATCCTTCAATGATCGTGGAGAAACATTTTATTAGAATGTTGTTATTGTAAATGTGGCACATTGCTTATTTTTCAATGTTGTTCATGTGAGAGGTTCATTGTTCAAGTTTTGTTGTGATGCGTTCGTGGTTCCTTAAATCACCGTCGCTTTGTGTGAAACGCTCTTTCCAAATTGTTGTCAAGTTTCTCCCTCAGGGCCGCCATAAGCATTCCATCCAATATGCATGAGCCAACGTGTTTAGGCTAACTATTTGTCTGCTAAACGATCATGTAGACTCGGGTATGCACGCTATTAGCGCGCCGAGTCCATTTTTGACAGTGCTAGCATTTAGTGCTTTATTATTCATCAGCTATGTCTGCATGCAGGAAACACACATCAAGTTATTTATTGGCTGCGTGCTTATTAACAGGAAGAACATCACATTCACACTTGCATCATTCAACGTTTGAAAAGGAGCGGGTAGAAACATAGCTAATTTCTTCATTTGACCATTTTCTGGGATTAAATAATGGAATTTGTTTTAATAAGGCTTTCAACTGATAACAAATATGTAATCAAATTAATCATTTTTCAAATTAAATTCATCACGTGAACGACCATTTGCAATGATGTGTGACATATGCCCATTTTTATGCAATCTTATGTCCAGAAAGATAAATGACAGGACGGGATTATGTCATGTATATTTGGATGTATTAGCATTTGGAAACACGTGGAAATGCGCTTATCTTTTTCATAATTGCAATATCTGAGTCATCAGCCATGAAGGGATGCGTTCAAACACATCACGTAATTTAAAGTCAGGTTTTGAGTCTAGATGTATTTTCTGGGATTTCCGAACATACTTGACTCATTCAATACCAAATATAACATGTTTTCATCCATCTTTTTTACGTTTTTTGTGTGAGAGGCACAAATAGGCGATGTCGTAACCGATGGACGTCACCGTTAGAGCCGTTTGAAGCCATTCCAAATACTTCCTTAGTCAGGTTTACGCTAGTGAGCGATAAGAATATCCACTTTCTGTGTTCTTTGTCTTTCCGTTTATTTAGACCACACATATGTGCATAATAAAGAGGTTGTTGGTTTTTGGAGTGTCCTTGAATGCATCTCACGGCGGTGTAATAGTGACAATGAGGAAGCGTCCATCCGAGGAGATTTTAATGTCGTGAAATAAATGAGTTAGCTACTATTTTGAAGAGCCCCAAAGAAATGATCAATGCCAATCAATAAGTACGTAGCGGTCAATCAATGAATACATGCAAATAATCCAATAAAATGACTTCCAACTTTCACAAGTCCAGCGAGGACCGCGAGGGTGAAGGTGCTTGACGTGTCAAAGAGATATAATGCCTGCTCTCTACTTTTTTTGTGTGTGGAAGGGCTGGAAAAAAGAATTAGTTGAAGCCTCCGGGGGGAATGACAGCCTTTGTTATTTGTCTTCTGACTCTAGCAGACAGCTATCAGGAAGAAAGAGAAGTCAGTGTGCACCGCCGAGAGAAGAAATATGTGAGTCAGACCTCCTCCTCCTCCTCCTCCTCCTCCTTCAGTTTTTCCCCAAAGCTTGAGATCCCCCTTTCCAAAAAAACAAAAAAAAAGAAAAGGATCGAGTTGCTGTCACTGTCAGCGAGCAAACATAAACTTTTCTGGCAGCTAATATATAGGCAGCGTGGCATTGTTCTCCAAGCCAGACAGGTGTGTCTGCCTCAGTGATGATGGATTCCATTATTCTGTATGGAAAGCCTGTTGGCTCTCTTGTCATACGTTGTCACACATCTCTCTCCGCTGAGAGGAAGGCTTGAAAGATGGCCAAAAGTAATTACACAGGCGCTTCCCTGACGCTGTTGCCATGTGTTTTCTTGCGCTCATCACCACTAAAGGCAAGCGGAGGAGGGGAGGAAAAAAAGTGTTACCCACAGCTATATTTCACCGTGAAACGAGGAGTGCAGACATGTTGGCGCTCTGCTGCTGTTGTGTTCAATGCTAGCTCATTAACCCGGACGCTTTGTTTTCCTGGCTTTTGGTGAAAGGAGGACCCGGGTTGCTTCAGGGTGCTCGGTGAAAAGCAACGCTGCTGCGTTTGGTCCGGTGTCGAGTGGTCAGTCCAACCCTGCTCACCCTGATCACCCACGGTCCGATACCAATCATGTGGATTAACGTTTTTCACTATATTCATGAGTGCTATTGGCCAGGGCCCGCATTTGATAATTCCAAGGGCTCCTGGCCACTACGTAATTATTAAAAGATAAATGTTTGTTGCTTTGCCTTCATTCTTGTGAAACGATTGTTGTACTATTTGACCCAAACCTGATTGACATTTGTTTCTCATACGTTGGCCTCGGCCAAAGCTGCCTTTTGTCTCCCATTGTGTTGATCATTTTTATGGACAGAAGTTCTAGGCCCAGCCAAGGCGCCCAGGGAGTCTCGTTTGGGGTCTTTGGATCCCGCCTCTGCTCTCCGCAGGGGTCATCAAGCTGTGACCTTCAGCGGCATTTATTGGGGTGGTTTCAGTGATGGAGTGGGAAGCTTCTGGGGTGAGACTCGGTACCTCCCAATCTGAGGCCATGGTTCTCTGTTGGAAAAGGCTGGATCGCACCCTCCAGGTTGGGAATGAGGTCTTACCCCAGGTGGAGGAGTTCACATCTTTTGGGTAGGTTGAAATGACACAGCGTCTGCAGTGAAGTGGTGAAGTGCTGGTTGAGTCGGAATGGTCCATCTAAGGTCATGGGCTTTGGGTTGTGACCAAAAGAAGGGGTTGGTAATCTCTGGTTTCGAATATTTGGGTTTTGTCCTGAAGGCCATTTATGAGTTCCTGACTGGACACTATTCACTCCCATGACAGAAGCACCAGCGGGAACGTAACGTGAACCAGAGCCAAAGTGAGCACCGACTATGTTTTTTCATGTTTTGGTCCGAAGTTGAACCAGCGTCCCAAAGCCCACGTTTGGTCAACGCGGAGCGATGGCGATCAGCGCGTGCGTCTGTGGCGGTGATGACATTGTTAGCTTGAAAGGCAGCGACATCAACATCCCCTCGTAGCAGAAGAGAGACGGCATCACCTTTGTTTTTCTCGCAGCCCACTTGGGTTGCTGACAGGCCGCTGATTGATATTATCATCGTCATTGTCAGTAAATAGTGGCACGCCAGATAAAGAATGGGCCTTCCTCTCCGTGCTGAAGAGCTCATTTATCTTTCCGCGCCTCGGCCCTGGCATATGCCCAAATTGGAACCGGAAGTCGTCTTCCATTTCACTCACAAGGGATGTGTGTCTCTCTTTTTTCATTTTCTTTTTTCCATCTCCTAATCCTCTTCCCTGTCTTGTTTTGTCTCTTGTCTCGCTGCTCATTTTCATTGGGAGTGAGTGAGACTTAAGTGGGAGGAACGATAGAGCTTAAGTCAGTTGTAATACGTTCCAGCAAGCCCTGATTAGATCCTGTCAGGCTCAAGTCTCTTTGAGACTCGACCACCTCCGCCTCATCCATCCTGGAACAAGACACTTCATTAGGTACACGCTACTTCTTCCATCTTTGTGTCATTAGATTGTGCTGGTGTACCTAATGTTAGGGCTGCTAAGTAGTTGTCCGACCGCTCACTTGTCATATCGACCCGTATGAGGGAGTTATGACATCATACCGTTAAATCCGACACTAAACGTCAACACTAAAAATAGCTCCCACAGTCGATAATTTACCGGTATTGTGTGGGTGAGCAAATCAAGCACTCCTTTTCTCTCCTGCCTGTGATGTTAACTTCCCTTGAGCTCACTTGTAAACAAACGTCCGCAATAAGCGCCGATAAACAAACATAGAGCACACAAAAAAACCTTACCAGCCTCCTGAAACGCCAGAGCCGAGGTGTAAAAAGTATTTTAACAGTTTAAAAAAACGGTTTTCCAGAGACCTCCGTGGCGTCACATTGTACCCGAATACAGTGCACCGAACTGGGCCAGGCCCGGTGGCTCCTCCTGTTCTATACTCTGGTTCTCCTGGTAGTACCGATGTTGGTACAGTTTGTCAAATCCTAATTAGCTTGACTTGTTCTTACTCCCAAGTGTGCACAAAGTAGTTCAATCTTAATTTTAAAAACAGTTGATATAAAAAGTTTGTGTCTTTTAGGAAAAAACAAGATATTGCATCTCTACTGCTAAGTGTACCCTGGCCCACTCAGGGGTCAATCAATTCATGCATCTTTTCTCCAAAAACAAGACGCTTGTTAGAGCAATACGTCTGCCAGATTGCCTAATTGCCTCCCATGCATGGCTTTTTCCCTTCCTTGTCTTCTGAGTAGGTCAAGCATTCAAAGTGAGTTCTTGCAGAAGAGCCTGAGATGTAAACCCTGCAGACAATATAAGCTGTTCTGCAGCAACACAGTGGTCACCGGGGGTCTTTGGAACATCACGTTGAAAAGGTTAAACGCTGACAGGGAACACGGAAAACATGCTGGGGTACACAACCTCCAGTGAGCGGCAACAAATGATGGCATTTGGAAAAAAGAGGGTAGTCCCAAAATGCTGTTTTTGTCTTCTGTTGTCATTTTGCAACAGTTGTGTTGCTAGTAGACAATCCAAAGCCTCCATCCCCTTACATAGCCCTGGTAGCCTCTCCCCTTCTGCCCTTTGTGTCAGCAGACAGCACTGATATCCTCTGGTACCTCTTAGACTATCTGGGGGGGTTTGGGTTTTGTCCTGGGCAGCCATCCTGACTGTGGACATCCTTGCATGGCACTCCATGATAACGCTTTGGCAGAATCCAAAGGGGCGTCTTTCAGCAGCAATCAGAGGGAAAAATAAAGATGATGATGTGTGCGGCACAAAGGGAAGCTGGGGATCAGAAAGATGCCATGATAGTCAGAGAACTTTTTCAGGAAAGAGAAGATTGCAATAATACTAATAATACTGGCAATACTGGCAATAATGGCATTTTTATTTATTTGATGGAATTTTTTTTTTTTTTGAAAACTACTGTAGCGCATTAAAATCACCATCCAAAACACTACAGTATGCTCCGTGCAAAGAATGAAGTGAATAATTTCATGATTTCACGATCAATTTATGTACGGTATTCCCTGGTTTATCGTGGTGAACTGGTTCTAGAACCGGCCCTTTCATTTTCACCAATCAGAATTCTATATTGATAGACAGAATGTTTTCATAGAACACTTGTTTGACTTTCTAAATAGAACTATTGGAGCCTTCTAGACAAGAGATAACACCCCTATAGTCACCCCTCTCTCCCTCTGTGTCCTCTGACAACATGGCTACACAGTTAACTGTCACTGTCACAGTGTGTATACATTTCTATTTATTTATTAATTCATGGCAATTATTCGATTCGTCGAATCTTGCATCTACCAAGTAATGTTTTTTTTTAATCTGGGAGTATTTGCACCATTGTTCATAGTACATACTGTAAAATGTTCTCATTTGTTTTCAAATTCCTTGTATATATTGACTTATTTATTATTTAGTGATTAAATATTGTAGCGCATAGAAAAGTAGCGACCACTAAACACGCCGTTGTACGCCCGATGGAATGAATTCAATGACTCTATTAAAGTCAGCCATCAAAAAGGACGAAGCAGGGCGCCTTCAATGATTTGCCAGTTGAATCGCAACGTCAACTGTGCATATTTAAAAATTGAGATCAATTTGAAAAGCCTTGAAGTTGTCTGCGGGGCTCCAGTGTCGTCATATGATATGCCCTTTGTCCAAAATGTATTCTTTCTGGGTTTTAGGCTTGTCGACAGTGACAGCCACGGCCGAAGGCATGACGTGTTCAGCTTGTCCACGTTCATCTGATTCTTTTAAATGTGATACATCAGTAAAAAGGAAAAAAAAGCCTGAGGGTTTATTTTGTTTGCCAAATCTGTTTGAAACGTCGACCTGTACTTGAGGGTAAAATTATTAGAATCCGGTGGTGGGACAGATGACGGTCTTTATATCAACTGGCTTCAAACAAGTCACATTAGTCACATAGTTACATTAGTCACATTAGTTACATGTACGAGCGTAGACAGTTCTCCCATGTAGGAAGTTACATAAAGATATTTAGGTTCCATTGACAGCAAATGTCAACCAGAGCAAATCTTGTCCTGTAGTCGCATTTTTATGCTCCAAAATGGAATGGGTCCTGGCTCTGCACGTGTGTGGTGTTTTGGTGGTGTTGTTCTTGCTAACTAAGAAACCAACCGGGGTGAAAACAATGCCTCTGGTTGCACTTAGCAATTACATACACTCACTTTGCAATCCAAAGCTGTGCAACAACGTAAGCATTCCCTCCAACTTGGATATAATTGAGTGGAAACTCCCAATTCTGTAGCTGTCAGATCCAGCCAACTACCAAATTGTTTGTCCTCAAACTGGCTGGGTGAGTGAGTGATTGATGGACGTTTGTTTCACCGAGGAAACGGAGAGCCATTCCTCCTCTTCCTGCCGAGTGCCCAGCTGTGAGTGCTTGTCAGGAGTTTGGTTCTGATCCAGGGTCTGCTAATGGTGCTGTCGGTCTCTGCCTCCATCTTTGAGGCTTCAAGTCCCTCGAGAGACGTCCCGCTAGTGCCAAAGTCGGACGGGAGTTAACAAACAGGGCCGGGCGTCAGGGCTTAATGGCTTAATGGCTTTCAACAAATAGCCAATGGCAGTTTTGCCTTGCAGCATCTTTGTGTTTACGTTGCGTTGTGGTACGACCCGCCATTGAGTCGTAGTGTTTTGCTGTGGTGGTTATGATGTGCCTAGCTGTGGAAAATAAAGTGGAACCTCAAACATCCAACATTATTTTTTTTATAGTGGCAGTCAACCTCTGGTACTGATCAGGTTGTGACCTGTTTATTGGGGGGTGGTTTGCATCTGGGATGAGACTCAGCACCTCCAATTGTGTTCTCTGTTGGAAAGGGGTCCATTGCACCCTCTGGGTTGGGATTTAAGTCTTGCCCCAGTATCTTGGTACGATTGAGGGAAGGTTGGAGCATGAAGTCGACAGGCGGATCGTCACAGCATCTGCAGTGGTGTGGTCACTGTACCGGACCGTCATGGTGAACAGAGAGCTGAACCAGAAGGCAAAGCTCTCAATTTACCGGTCGATCTATGGTCCCACCCTCACCGATTGTCATAAGCTTTGGGTTGTAACGAAAAGAACGAGATCTAGGTTACAAGCAGCTGAAATGAGTTTCTGCCATATGTTGACTGGACTCATCCTAAGAGATAGGGTGAGGTGCTCAGTCATCCAATAGGGGTTGAGAGGAGCCAGTTGCCATGGCTCGGGCATATCGTCTGGATGCCTCCCGGATGCCTCCCTGTTCAAGTGTTCTGGGCATTCCTAGCTAGGAGAAGGTCCCGGGGCAGATCTAGGACATGCTGGATTATGTCTCACAGCTGGCCTGGGTATGCCCTGGCGTCCTCCTCGTCGAACTGGAAGACCAGAAAGTCTGGACTCCCCTACTGAGAGTGCTGCCCCCGGACCCGGATACGCAGAACAAAATGGATGGATGGTCCTCATATAATGACAAAGTCCTTTGTTCACAAAAGGCTGATACCAGTTGAGAGTCCTGTCAGACCAACTGGTTAACAAAACAATGGAAGCAGAAACGTTACAACCAAATTCCAACCAGTCGGTTAGGTTGCAAAATGTCAAACAAGCTAGAGAAAAGGTTCGAGGTGATAGTGCTGTTCCGAAGGCATCATATTCATCAATACAACTGATAACAGCGCTATACAACAACAACAACACCCGTTGTGCGATCTGCTACCTCAGCAACAGTCCAGGCCCGTTGCGACTGTCAGGAGACGCGCCACACATCCACTGACTGGCACTGAGAGGCTTAGCCAAAGGGGCGATGCAGGCAGAGTTCAAGCCCGCCACCACTGTATAGCTATTACGGGATGTCAGAAAATGGGGCTTAATTGAAAATGATTAAGACCCTCGCACAAGCCGATCCAGTCGGGGTTTGAAGAGGGGTGAAAAGCGCAATTGTCCCACGTAATCCCGCCTGCCGCTGTTCTTTCATGTGGATGAAGAGATCAGAAAGGAAGGGATTTGTAAGGGCCAGACCTCCCTGTGCCGCCGATCAGCTTCTCTCTTCGCTGCACCTCCCTCTCTCTCCTTCTCCTCCCTGTGACTCAATTTTACCTCCTGTGTTATCATTCAGTCGCACCTCCCAAAACCACGCTTCAATTATCGCTCCCTCACTACATTGTGCTTTTTCAGAAATGAATTAATGATAGCTGCTGGGGGGTATTACCCGTCTAAACATATTGAACATGTTAGTGATATGTAGTATTATCGTCACTAGGCAGTAACGACACAAAACATTGAGACATTAGCTTACATGATATTACCTTAACACTGCATGAAGTCATCAAGTCAGCCATGGCATGTCCACATGATGAGTGGAAACAAGTTATCCTCCCATTCAGTGTGGAAGTGGTTCAATGCTGGCTTCTTAAGTTAAGAATAAATTAGCGCGCCAGCTTGTTAGCTCACTTGTTTGCTAGCGACTGGCCGTTTCGAGTTGAGAGTTGCAGACGTATCACGGTGGCTCTAATAATGTTAAAAACCCTACCTAGACGATCATAAACAAGTTTTCTAAGCTTTAAGAAACATTCCATTTATTAACACAGAATTCTCTATAATTAAATAAATTTATTGCAGTCGGGTCTGGAACCAATTAGCACATATTAGTTTGGGCTAACAATAACTAACAATGCAAAGCAGCTGGATTCATGACAAGTCAGCTCACGTATGAACGAGCAAGCTCTATGTAGTTTACTCCTTTTTTTGTTTACCCCCAGATGCCACACAAAGGAAGTTCAGCCATTGCTCCTCCATATTAAAAGTGCCTTTTCCCAAACAGTTTCTATCAGCTTTTTCCCAATGGGAGAGTCGGCTTTTTTTTTTGAAGTGTTGCTGATTCCAAGTCTTGTGGAGAAACGGGCAGTTCCTGGTAGGTGGTGGTGGTTAGCATTGCTAGGCAGTTACCCAGGGATTGGAACTTAATAACTTTAGTCTTTAGTCCCGTTACTTAAGTGTAATGGGACTAAAGGCAAAACAGTACTAATACAAGCAGTCAGGTCTAGGCAGTTAGCTAGTACCGTCACAGTTCTACGGTACTCTGCCTTCAACTTGTTTACCCGTGCCATCACTTCAAAAAGCAACACTCTATGACTGGAAGTCCTTGATTGAGTGGTCGTTCTGATTATTTTCCTGTGCCAGATTGTTGTCATAATTGATAACAAGTGATCGCACACATACGTACTGTACATAGCGTAGCATGCATGTATGTCGGTTGGCGTGGCCTAGCGATTCAGGCAGCTCCTGCATCTGGCTTTCACACAGTACTGCAGCAAATGTAGGCCACGTCCTCAAACCGGAGGAGCCCTGACAGTCAAAACATGACACAGTGGAAGGGCGAATGCCTCGTGTAAACATTTATCTCCCCTTCGCGAGTGCGCGTCTGCGTGTGGCACAGTGCTCGGCGACAGCGGCTTCTCTTGAGGCTTTATCTGCCCCACGACAAGACAACCTGGAATATATATACGAGCATCTGGAGCTCCTCTTCAAACACAGTCTTATCTCACGCCAAACATTCCCCCCGAGGACACAGTGCAGTGCCAGAGAGGGACCGGACCGGACGAGACCTCACAGTATCATCACAACCACACGGGTAAAGGATCCCTCCCTTTCAGAGTGTGTGTTTACAAGGACTCGGCGGATGATAGCAACAAGCTGACATTACTGGGACAGGACTCGTCTGCTTAAGAGTTAGCGGAGGTTAGCGGATCGAGCGCAACGCAAACAAACAGAAACCCTCTTCATCTATCATCCGCTACCTTAAACACTAAGACTCAAACGTAATGCAGATCCCTGGTCTTGGTTGGGGTTCGGCTTCAGAGTTTATGTAGGACTGTTGCTAAGTTTTGATATGGTCAAATAAATCGGGAAACCTTCTTGGTCAACAATTGTGTGGGTGAAAAGAAAGCACTTTATTCATTGCCGCCTTCAGCCAGCCTTTGGGGGGGATTTGGAGATGTGCCCCTCTCTGGGGTCTCTACATACGGCCTGTGCCTCATTTCAAAGCGAGGGCGCGAGGTCAGCCCCCCCCCCCCCCCCCCCTCCCGACTAACACTGAGCCTTTCAGCTCACAGCTGATTCCCCCATTTGTGTTTGTGTTTGAACCCCCTCTAGCTTTTATTGTGAAGTAGCTTCCACGTTCTTGTTGTAGTTTTTCTGGAGGATGTAGAGTACTTCTGTGATGTCTGATAGCAAAAGCCAATATTTCAACATGGATATACACTGGGGATGCACATGTATTTGCAGTTTTTGATACAGACCATTTGGTATGATACAGAGGTACTGTATGTTTTAGTACACAGATGGGGTACCAGAAGTGTACAGTATCTGCCTTGCAATATAGTTATGTGTCTACTCCGTAAACAAATACAGGGCAGGTCCTGCCTTTGGCAAGCAGGCGTCAAGGTGACTCGTAGTATCGATACAGTAAGCTTGAAAACTGTCGTCCGTGGTTAGTCTTTCCACATTACCAGCTCTTCTTGTCTAGTCATCTAGTCGTCTTGGTTCTTTATCAGTTTAGACTAGACTACACTAGACTGTAGCTGTCCTACCCAGTCAGAGAGCATGAACCAATCAGACCTGCTTGGATGACAGGTGAACCGGCTTCTAAGACCACCAGAACAGTCCACTTGCAGTCGATCAGTCGATTCAATGCAAACCATAAAACTGCTTAGCTTTTATGGTGTAACTTTAATAATTTTTAGTTGGGACAGCTCTGGTCTTGTCCATGTCCAGTGTAGAGCTGTCCTTTCTGGTCTTTTAGCATGAACGTTGCGTTGAACCTGAACTGTTCAGGTTGAGAGAAGACACAGTATATAAGTCATTGTCCAAGCAGACTTTATTTGTCCAAAAAGTTCTTCCTCAGTTCTACCTCTACACTAGACTAGAGCTGTCCTACCCAGTCGGAGAGCATGAACCAATGAGGCCTGCTGGGATGACAGGGGAAACGTCTTCTAAGACAACCTGAACATACAATGACCTGGATGAATGAGAATAATAATATATTATTGACCGTACCAAAAACGAACCAAACTGCCACCTTTAAGCCGAGGTACCGAACCGTGATTATGACGTGCCGTTAAACCCACTGTATGAATTTAGGTATGTTTTTAATGACATACTCGCATTAGTCAGAGCTTTTTTTCTCGCCACTCACACACACCAGTGACACACTTGGAGCTACATCGTGGCCATGCATTCATTCCAACCTTGAATGAGGTGGCCCCTCCCTAATAAGACGAGAGATGGTGGGGCTTGTTTTACACGCATGGGTTTGGTCCCCCCCCCCCACCCCCGTCATTAAAGTCATGCGTTGGCTAAAGTGGAATGCTATATCTCCCCGCATAAGACGGTGTTGTGTCTTCATTTGTCAGGCCGCTAGCGGGCGGGAGACAAACGAGCGTACGTCTCGGGGCCCTCTGAGACCACAGTTGAGCGGCTGCTCACTGGTGCGTTTCTCATGCTAATGTCATGGTCTCCCAGTCTATCTGTCACCCCATTACGCTAACATCATTATGCACAGTGGCCTGTCTCCAGCGTTGAAAAGAACAGAATCATTCCTGTCTCATTTTCAGGCAAATTGTTTGGGGAACATTTCTCTCCTCCCTTTTTTTCCACCAGCGGCGGTAATGGCAGGCCAATCATTTTGCAAGGCTGCAGGTATGCAGATGAATGGATGGCTATTGGAGCTGTTTGCTGAAAGAACTTTTTGCATTATTCATGAGAGGATGGTGTGAGTGGGGGGGGGGTCTCTATCAGACACTTGTCAAACTTCATATACACGCTGATGTTTTCAAATTTCCATTGACGTCTGTGAACTGCGGCAGCTTTGTTATAGTTGCATAATAATAATCAAATACAGTTTGAGGACTACTTTTATTTTTATGGGCATCGATATTCCAATATGAATACTCGCAAAATAAGACATTGATGTATTGCATTTTCTGATGACCCTAACCTGAATAATGAAAAGTTTCTTGACTACAGCTTGGAATTTTTCAATACACAATGTACAATTTAATTTCAACACCAATTTCAGTCTCCTTGACTCAGAAATTCCACAAAGTAAGAATTATAAATATTTTTAAATGCATTAATAAAGACTAAAATAGAGCATCATTGCCTGCAGTGTGAACGTAGCCTGGACAACGATAGTAATCTGCCACTGAAACTGCTCTTCACGAACATTGTGAGGATTCATGAGGATTGTGAAAGGTGACAATGCGGACCCACGTGATCCGCTAGCTGGTAGCTTGCTATGCTATTTTATTGTCTATTTGTAACTTTGAACTTTTCCACATCTAGGGTGCATTTCCACCTTCCTTGTTTGTCATTACCTTTGAAAGGATGTTTACAACTAGCTAGCCAATTCCTCACCAGTAGTTAGCTTCAGCATGCTCTTTTCACATGTATTCTTCTAAAACCAAAACTCTTGTTGTGCTAAAAATAACATCTTAACCAATGGATGGTTTCTGCAGGCATCTTAACACCCAAGTGTACGTTAAGCGGCGTTTACGCTTGCATGCATTTTGCCTCTGCATCGTCAGGCAATTTGCCAAGGTAATACATGCCGGTTATTTATAGCACGCCTGAAGAGCGTGGAAAATACTTTACGTTCTGTTTACACCTAAATGATGCAATTCGCAGCTGACAGTGGTAAATATTGGCACCATATGACCACACTCCCACACAACCGAGGACTGTTTCGGGCACGACAATAGTTAGTGCATTGTTCCCGTATGGGTATACTATTTGCAAGGGACCGACGAGAGTCTCTATTGGTGTTGGTAGTTATTTAATTTATGTTGAACGTGCATAAGTTACATTGGAATACATCACATAGTACAATTTGCAGTTGTAAAAGGAGTAGAAAGTGGCAAAGCTGAGTAGGTAGTAGTACTTTCCTTGCAGCTGCAGGTAGAGAATATGGGCAAAGAGCAGGAAGGAGGCAATAAACTAGAAAGATAATGCTAACTAGAGGACCTTGCGTTTATGATTAGTTATTATCAGAAAATCACAAGGAAGATCCAAGACGCTACAGAAATAATTTGAGAATTTCCGCTGACTTGCTTGGAGAGGTGGTGAAAAAAGTAATCCATTCCTGTGAATGAGACACGCTTTAATGCATTCACGTTGCATTCATGTCTACTTTTGATGTGTGACGCAAATTTTGAATATTGCAAAACTTCCTTTGCTCGCTGGCACAGAGCCCTGCACGGTTTAGACCAGGGGTGGGCAAATATTTGGACTTGAGGGCCGCATTGAGTTAACAAAATTGTCTGGGGGGCCAGAACATATATTTAACACACACACACTATTTTATGCTTATCATTTTCCTTGAATTATTTGTCTAATTTTATCTGTAAAAGTGTTATCCTATATCAGTTGTATGTTCTCATGTCCCTTTTTTAGGAGCACTTTAAACATCACACCACATCAAACTATGTCATTTAATTTTACAGTTTTGTTGTTTATTTTTTTATTAAATCAGACATCCGACTTGCAAGTCATGTTGCCAGTTTGTATGTTAAAAGTTGAGGTTACTTAGAAAGCAACTGGCGGGCCGGATTCAAACGCTTGGTGGGCCGCATGTGGCCCCCGGGCCGTAGTTTGCCCACCCCTGGTTTAGACACACGTCACACCTGTTGACCACCAATTTACTCACTGGCGCACCATCGGCGCGCAAAGTTGCGTACCACTGCAGGGACAGAGTGCATGCTTTTTAGCCTTTCGCCAACCCGCTAATTGAAAAGCAAGTCCGCAGCAACAGAGGAGCTAACCCAGACTTCCGCTAGCTGGCCTGACGGAGCCGCATGTTACGAATAGCTTCATAAAAGTCAAATACTTTAATTACCGTTTCCTTTGCCATATTGCTAACGGCGCCATTGTCGCCCAATTGAATGATACCAGGGTTTTTTGCCGTTAATTATCCCGAACGTGAACTTGTTTAAATGATATTTTACAGCCGCTTGCTAAAAATTACCGCCGGAGGCAACGTAATGATGGACAGACAAAGGCCGTGCGCAAATTATCATAAACTATTAGCTTGTTTCCAAAGGGTTTTATGTTAATCTTTTAGCGCTTAAGTACCCTGCAATTAACATATCAGGAGGAGCTGCCTTCCAGCGACGCTTGCAAATTGAAGTGCTCAGATAAAAAAAAGGAGCTATTGAGATGTGAAGCCCTGAAAAGAGAAGCGAAGCGGCGGCGCTGAAGTGCGCCGGCGTCTTGGTGGAGGGAACGATAGCGAGAGACTTGAAGAGCAACCAGACAAAGACTGATTGAAAAGGAGTGCAAGATGCCGTGAGAGTGTCTGTGATCAAGCACGTGTAACAATACCATTATCTCTCCTGGGTGATGACATGAGATGTCTCACCGTGGCTGCCGTCTTTGTCTCCGCCGAGCGCCGTGCGCCCGCCGCGGCGGGCCGGCTCCCATTGGCTGCGTCTGATGGAATGTGTTTACATAGCAGGCTAGCGGCTTGATATGTAAATGCGCTGCGTTCAAGGAGCTGCGGGGCCGAGTGCGCTTCATTGTCGGGTCCCTCTGCAGTCTGTGTCGCCTTTTAAGCTAAACACAATCAGATCCTGCGAGCGAGCGTCTTGTAAACCTCCGCTAGGTTAAAGCCACAAAGGAGGCCCGTGCGCGGCTCCGCATGCATGTTTTATAAAGTCGCTGTTTTGCGTTGCTTTGCTTTGCGTTGCGTTGCGTTGCTTTGGTCCGCCTGCTTTGTTGTCACCACCCGGCAGCTGACAGCGTTTACATTAGCACCATGAAATGTTAATGTTACGGATGAGACAGGTGTTCACTGTTTGTTTTCCTCGCTATTTAACTTGCTTCAACGTGCGTTGCCTTGAAGGAGGAATGTTTGGAGTTCTTGTTTTGGTTCTGATCGTCCCTTCAGACCTGCTTTGGTTTACGGCTCAGAAAATATTCAATTTTCCTGCAAAACCTGGGAAATTCCGAGGATGTAAGTATGATACTATAGGCTTGTGTGGAATGCTTCATGATGAAGTATTTTAGGCCATTTCCTCAGAGATGATGTGAAGGGAAAAAATCACATGACAGGAAGTGAATGGAGGAGTGTAGCATGCAAAAGGTTAGCATTGTAGGGAAATTTCAGGTTGTCAAGGTTATGAATCACGTTGGTCTTGACTGTACATAAAGTATATGAAGATGGTCTGAATACATCATTGAAGTACCCAGCTGTAATTGTACTGTGTAGTCTTTGCTCTATGATTGTTATTCAGACTTACCGTACTTGTTTTTATGTTGAAACTTAGGAACGCTCAAAGGCAAAGTCTTCATCTTCTCCACTACATCTGCTGAAGTAGATTACATGCCATTATTTTGAAAGGACTTTAGCATGCTTAGCATGATGCTAAACACACATGGTACAAGGTACATAAAAGTGTAGGATGAAGGTATGCGTAAGCTGTGGTTCTAGTACCTGTTTGTTGTACTCCACTGTAAAAACATTTTGCTTTATCATCTTCCAAAAGAATAACAATAGGAGAGAGCTGGGGGGGTTGGGGGGGGGTGCATGGATTGAAACAAAGGTCGTAGAAGTCAAGGCTCCAAATTCCAGACTGCCGTCCACTCAGATTTACGGCCCTGAGATTTCAAAGCTAGCCCGAGTATAAATTAAAGTGATGGGCAGAATTATGCCCGGCACTTCCTGCCCCCCCCCCAAGTGACGCACACTAGCTTTGCACTGCGACAATGAGCGTGATTTAGCGGCAGAGTGTGAGAGGAATTGCGGGAGGGGGAAAGCAGCCCCCCGGCCTGCTGAATAAAACCCGGCTTTAATTCCCCCCCAAACGTGTCGCCGTTAAAAGCCCAAGAATAAGAATGGCCGTCCGTAAATAGCGGCTGATTTACGAGTCTCCAACAAAGCGCGCGAGGCCTTCGGAGCAGGAGAGGGGAGATTGTTTGACAGGACGTTGTCAGGGGGAGGAAAAAGGGAGGAAAAACACACTCTGGGCTAAATGTGTGCAGGGATGTTAGCGTATCTCCTGCAGATGCGTCTGCTCTCTCGGTGCAATGTGACAGACAGCAGGAGATAAACGGGAGAGGAGATGGAGGGAGGTAAAAGAGAGCTGGAGCTGGCACGGCGCTGGCTAATTTATCTCGCTGAGAGACAGATTAAAGAGAGGGGAGAGTGAAACAAAGTTCCGCCGGCTTAATCAGCGGACAGCCTGCTAGCAGAAGACATGATAAATCAAAAGCCTTCCGTCCGATAGCGGCGGAGGGGCGGGAGACACCTTCGGCCGAGCGGCCGTATCTCTTGCGGCTCGTGAACGGCTTGCGATCGATATGCTATTGTTTGAGCAAACGCTGGAATACGCTAGCCGCCATTGCTGCTTTGTACTACATCACCTGAGACCGAGCTACTCGTCTATTTACTACTTCTTGCTGTACCGCAGGTTTCTTAAAAATACTTTTAATGTTGTTTTTTTTTCCTCTATGTCAGTAAAAAAATTTGTGTTAAGCTTAAATGTCTTTTTTCTCTTAGCGTGTTAGCATTGCTTCCACTGGTACTTAGCATCTATAGTAGTACTTTTTTTTTTTTCAGTCGAGAGGCAAAATCTCTCCAAATATTTTCCACTAAACCTGTACAAGATGTGTCTGCAAATATGATACATCATCGTGTACAATTTAAATGTCATTGTTTTTGAAATAGTTTCTTGAAGGCTTAGAAAAGAACGTTGCGCTAACAGTGTTAGCATGTCAGTGGCCTTAAGTAGCATCATGTTAATTGCTATTATCCATTGCTATTAACCGTATTTTTTAAGAAATGCAGGAAACACGCTAACTCGGAATTTGTTAACTTGAATTTGAAAAGTTAAAGCTCTCTCAAATGATACGTCTGTAAGTATGATACATCTTTATGGTTAGCATAAATAGCATTTTTTTAAACTAGCTTCTTAAAAGGCTAAAATACATATTTATAAATACTATTAATGTTAGCATTTCAATGTTTTAGTAGCATAATGCTAATATTTATTTTTCCAACAAATCTAGAAACCACTTTGACTTGAAATTTGGCCAAAGTATGAATGATTTTTGGGTTTAACCGTGACTCCAATTGTGATGGCCTGTGTTTTAGAAGACAAAATCTCTATGGAAACATTAATATTGTCAACTAAACCCGTCAAATGATACGTGTGAGGGAATGATACATCCTGGTGTTTAGCCTGAATATTTATAAATAGTTATTTAAAATGCGTTAAATCTAGTTAAATCTAAATCTAGTGCTAATCATGTTAGCATGTCAGTAGTGTTTGTAATGTTTTAGTAGCATAATGCTAATTCTATTTTTTCCAACAAATATAGACATCACAGACTCTAAACATGATGATATGATGATGGTAAATAAAAGTGTCAAGTTTAAGTCTGTTGTCGTACTTCACCGTGAGTTGAGTAGTTTATGTATTTTATTTATTTGAATGTGAGGCCGACTATGATATATTTGTGTTAATGTATTTCTGTAGTAATTTCATTATTCTAGAATTCATATTGAAAAAAAAACGGAAAAAGATTATGAGCACGACAATGGTGATCTGAGGGCAACATTAGCATCATGCTAAAGTCGATGCAAAGGCGACACGAGTATCAATCATTTCGGGCTTAACTGTCCATGACGGTGTAAAATAAAGATGAGCGTCTTATTTTTAGCATGTAAACAGGACAAAGGGGACACGAAGGGCCTTCCACTTGTTTTTTTTCTTCTTCTGCCGTGACGAGGAGCGAAGGGGCCTAACCCAGGAAGAGGAAAAGGGGGCTTAGATATCCTGGTGTCATTAGTCGGCCGGGGTCACATGCGGGCCAGTGGCGCCGTGATTACACCCTTTGATTTATCTGTTTTGGAGCCCAAACGCAGATAAATCTCCGGCCTCATCCCCCGCCGTGGGATCCTCGCCGTCTGATAAACGGCCCAAGCTGAATAAACAAGCACCCCCCCCACAAACACCCTGCTATATGATGAATAATTCATTTGCAGCAGAAACTCTGTTAAATGTGTACATTTTCTGTCTTTAAAGGTGCGCCCGTGATCCCACCGGCCGTGAAATACAAGAGCCGAGAGGTTTTTGTCCCCGGCCGTAAAGTTTATTCCCTCGCCCCCGCCGCCGTCCTCTAGCGTTGCCACATAAATATACTTTATGCAAATATGTCACAGGGTTATTCAGCGGCGCGGCTTCTGTGTAGACATTGGCCTGTCTGCCGCTTTATGGCATGAAGTTTAAAATCCTCCATTACCGTGACCCCCGCTGTAAATCCACCCGGTGGAAAATTGCCCCCCGGCTCTCCTTGGCGGTGTGTGGATGCCATCATGAGTGCATTTTTAACTTAATTAATTGGCCGTTTCTGTTGACACGAAGTTGATGCGGTAATAATTTGCCGGGGAAAGATGCAGAGCGCAGGGAATGAGATATCCGTCAGCTCGCTGGGCTTCCGCCAGCTGCCAGCGCGCTCATGGAAGACTTTTGCGATGAACCAACTCGTCTTAAAGACATACGTCCTGCAAACGTATACGCCTGCCAGTGGATTTGTTGTTGTGGAGCAACGGTTTATAACGCTGCGCTCCATCTCATCATACGTTTGTATTCCACTTGGATGGAGTCATGACAATATCTCATAGTTCACAATTTCACTGGATATGACTTTATTACAGTGTTTATTACAGTCATACTTGGTTTGGGTAGTCCTGCGACCCGTACTACACAGTGACTTATAGTCCGGAAAATACTGTATTCACAAATATTATTTGTAATTTTTTTTCTTGTGCAAACATATGACACATATAAATACTTAATAACAACGTAAGCAACTGAAGGATATGTCGTCTATGTCGTCAAGGGAAAATCCCGTCTTCTGTAGAAAATGTCTGACTATTGATGGCGAAATGTCGGTTAATATAAGGGGTGGGGTCCTCCTGCTGTGAGGGAACGGGGAGAATGAAGGGCAGACTCGCATGCCCAGACACCCATGGTTGTTTGAATCAGGTGGTAAGCATGTGGAGGACTTGTGTTGGAGACAAGCGGCCTATAGCCTGGAGAGGATATGGTAGCATGTATGGTATGATATGTGAATAATTATCATGAATAATAATTATAATTTCTGCATGTAAAAGAAATATAAAGCATCTAAAAAATATATTGTAATATGTATTTTTTTGTGAATATGTTTGTGTTTGTATAATTTTTCATGGGAAAAAATGACTTTGTTTTTGTGGAAGCTTTTGGAATGAATTGTTATTAATTAATTGTTGAGTTCCCACTGCCGTTGTAATTCCCAATAATCCCCTCCGGAGACCAAACAGGAGTCATTAAAAGCCACCTTTAAAGAGTGACGTATGCACGGTAGTGTGTTACACAGTATATGTACTTCTACACAGTATATGTACTTCCACGCAAGCCGCCATGGGCTTCCCGAGATGCTCATGGAGCTCTATGATAACAAAAGACGGTGATTTATGGCCTGTCGCAGAGGCCCAACTTGATGAGATTAAACAATTTCATAGCACGGGTGTTTCTCCGAGGGCCGTCTGATTTGTGGTGCCAACGCCGCCTGTAAATCTCCTTTATATATCTGCGAGCTTGCTGGGGGAAAAGGAGCGCAATTACCGTTTTAAAGGCAGCTACTTTTTTTTTATTTGACTCGCTTGGTCTCTTTGCTCACCTTCGCGAGTCCTTGTCCGAGCCAAGGAGGCGAGGGGCCCTGTCGCTTATCTCGCCTTCTCGTGGCGTCCGGGGGTACACGGCGAGGAGCGGACCAGCGGGAGGAAGAAGGGCATGCGTGGAGCGGGCGCGGCCACTCCACGGCTAATGCGTTGTTTGCCTGCTGCGATGTCCCCCGTCTGTGTAAATGGAGTAGGCAGGGTGTAATTAGAGAGCCGGGCTTTGCTCCGTGCCATAAAGATGACATGGTGTAATGATACAGCTTACAGGCCCGCTGAGGGTTCTGTCTCGCGACGGAGGATCTGGCTCGTTTGCCGCTGACTTATGATAGGTGTGCCAGATGACAGCGTTATCGCTGCCGCACGCAGCTCAGACGAGCGAAGGGCGGAATTTCTGGCGGAAAGGTTGTCAGGGACGGGGGGGCGAGCGGAGATGGATAGATAGCGAGCTCATCCGGGTCGGAATTTGAAGAAGATAATCATCATGGTATGTTATTCGGTTTTGGGGACCCCGAGAGACCCCGTATTAGGCACACCTGCACGGTCCAGTACCAGCGCGGGGGTCTTGCCTTTATTTGTTTGGGGCGTGGCGAAGACGCTTTATTGAGGAAGGTCACGTTCACACGAACGCGATTGAACTCGTATAGCTTTCCGCCATCTTCTCTTTCTTTGGACAGCAGGCGTGTGATGACCCAACCAACAGCGCCTCTGCTGCTCACAGTTATACTGCACTTTGGGGCAATTTTGCACATGAAAAAATGTTTCTTTTTTCTGCGCATTGTAAAGATAAAAAGACAGTTGGCAGCTTTTTAATGCACGTATGGGACATACACCTCATACACCTAATACACCCCCACAACGCTCAAACAGCCAATTTTCTGTAGTAACAGGTACATTGGTGATAACATGCCATACTGCGAGTATGGTACTGATTTCACACAGCAACATAGAACGCTGCTACGCCTAGCATCAAAAACAAAAAGACAGGATTTGCAAAATCCAAGGAAAACGTTGTTCTGAACTTGTACTGTCTCTATTTATGATGATTTATTTATTATCAAACGTATTGTACATTACAAAAATTATATTACCACAATGTTATGTTACCGTAAAATGGGGTTATAAAGGACAACGGGGTAATAAGGGACAATTTTTCGGAAAATGTTTTAAATGTAATTTTGCCTTTTCATGTTAAACAGGAAGCTGCTTTGTGTTGTTTTTTTTTTTCCAAAGAAGCATATATGTATACATTTTCACAAAAATTGTCCCTTCTTACCCCGCCGTCCCTTATAACCCCATTTTAGGGCACTTTTCTATGGAGTAAAAATCACATGTGGAATACAGGATGTGAATACATGTACTGCAACAGATGAAATACGCTTTGCTTCTTCCTACTCCTTTTGGACATGTGGATCCAATGATGTGAAGTATTTCATTGTAACTTGAACCATGTTCAAATAAACCATAACCATTAGCCACCATTAGTGAGCTAGTCGCTAGCCGGCTAGTCACTAGCCGCTGTGGTGTGGCGAGGTGTCACTACGCCAGCAAGGTGGTTCTTGGGTGTAACAATGTTAGTAAAAATCAAAATAAAAATACAAATGTTTTTCATATGCAGCTCACATGATGATGGAGCCTGTTGGAAGGTTTATGGGAGGAATTGGTGCGTCCCACAAAAGTGAACTTTCACAATCAGATAATTGATACATGAATATTGTGATATAATCGGTTAATTGGTATAAGCGTATTATGATATAATTAGTTGGTTTATTTATGAGTAGTTTACTGTATTTAATGATGTAACCAAATCGTTGATGGAGCACCTGTGTTGCACGTTGATGCTAATCGGCTAATCACAAAGTGTGTGTGTGTGTTGCAGTTGTGGTTAAATGCGTGTGTTTAAGTGTCCATCATCCTGACATCAAGCCATCTCATTATTCCGACGTATCTCGGGTTGTCTTCTCCATCTGCTTCCTGCACGCCTGCAATCGGAATGACTTTCATTCCACGTGCGATCACGTCGTCTGAAGCCCAAGCAAGGAAACGGGCGTCTTGGTAGCGGAGTCAAACACAAACTTCACACAGCCGCAGTCTGAGTTTAAGCATCGCTAAGTAACCTTCACGTTTGCCATCGTGTGAAGAGCTAATTTCCTTTAAGTTTACGTGTCACTTTTTTTCCCTGCCACGCTTTTTCTGGGTCCTCTTCAAATGTCTCCTGGCTTCTAATTGCGAAGGCAACATCGGAGACAAGGCGGTGTGACAGGCCCGCTCCCGGAGTCTTCAATTATTAAACATCCTACACTCCAGAAAACAGGCCCCGTGTTGGCTGCAGAAGCTCATCGGAACAGAAAACCTCATCATGTGTCACACCGCCGACTTGCTGGGGTTGTGGAGTTTAGTTACGCTCCGGAATATTTGGAAATGCACTCATGCCTCACCCCATCACGGTCCCGATGTGACTCCCTCACCGTATTGCGGTCCATGGAAAAAAGAATGAATGGATTTTGGGGTAGACTCTGGCCTGTGATGAGTCAACTGATATTGGAAGACTAGTCGAGGTGTTGTGGTCACTCGGCATCGGTAATGTTATGGGACGTGACGTTACATGAAGATGGACATGAAGTTTACAATAAGTACATTGGAGAGGCTAACTAGTTAACTTAATAATAACTAACTAGTTGCGATCGGCAGCCATTTTTGTCCGTCTGCGAGGCGTCGGCACACATCAAGGCACAAACGCTTGGTTGGTAGTGTTGGTTATTAATATGGACTATTATTTTTCCATAGACTGAAAGTCTGAATATTCAGTCTGGACTCTTGTTTGAGCTACAGTTTGAACCCCAAATGAAATATTTGTGACCGGAACGTACAATGTCAAGAGTCATGGCGTCGTCTCAGGCGGTTTGAGTCCTGAAAGAGTCTAAATCGTTAGCTTTGGCTTTCCGTCACAGGCAATGAACTCAGGTAGTTACATAAAATCATAATCATGCACTGTACACGCAGCAAAAGGCATTAACGATATATTTTTCTATTTTGATGTAAGATAAGCAACTTGGAGAGAAGGTTAACTTTTAATCCGTGGCATCAGTATCAACAGTAAAGGTCAAACCGGCCAAAACAAGAAATAGCCCGCAGCTAATTGTGCTTCTTACCTGGAACGCCGCTCTCCGTTTGCACTTTAAATCACCTGCACTTACTTGGCAGGACTCCACAAGGAAAGGTCGCATGACTTTTTAAAATTCCAAAAGACAAACATTTCCTTGTTAGCATCTGTGAGTCACGGCCGTGGATGATTAACGTCCAGCAGCACGCTCGCCTTTTCGCCTTTTTGCCCCGACGGCGGCTGGTGAAACATCAAAACAGTCGCTCTTGTGATTACCGATCACAGGCGTTTACCAGGAGACGCTTCATTGGAGTGGAACGGTTAATGATTGTTAAACGAAGGCGCAGGCTCGTCTCGCTAAGGAAATAAATTATACACTACTTACAATAGTTAGTACTAGATGATGGTACTTTTCATGAGGTTTGGCCATAGTTCCATATGCTGTACTTTGAATCCTAATTCTATATTCCATATGTGAGCCTGCTAGTGACACGGAAGCGTACGGCCGCCATTAGCGGTGAGGCTAGGCGAGGCGTCAGACAAGATAGGACAAGATTTGGGCTTGATTGACATATTCAGTTCATTTGGAGCTTTTCATACATACAATTACGTATATATCATCATTTACCTTTCTATTCGTTAAATACAGTAAAAATTCGCATGTCAGACATACTGTATTTTCCGGACTATAAGTGGCACTTTTTTTCCTAGGTTGGCTGTTCCTGCAACTTATACTCCAGAGCGACTTATAAATGAAAAAAGTGTTTATGGTCCATAAACACTTTTTTCATGGACACATGGACACCTTTTGTGTTCATGTTTATTTTTTGTGTAGCTGAATAAGCATTGTGTTAGCATATCTTACATCTTTTATTCTTTTTTTGTTAGAACTTGCCTTCCAAGAGGACGTAATGTCTGTTTTGGTCAAGTAGTTTGGAAAATAAATTACCTGCAAAACATGTGACTTATACTCCAGTGCGACTTATGGATGTTTTTTTCGACCTTGTGCATTTTTGACCTTGTCCAGAAAATAGTTTGCTCATTGAGATTAATCACAATGAATTAGTTCAAATCTGTGATTAATCTGATTATTTTTTGAATCATTTGACAGCCCTAGTGTTGACTAATAGGTCATAGTAAAGCAGATGATTTATTCGTTAATATTTGAAAAGCCACCACAGAGTGAGGGAGCGATGTTTGAACGGCGATGTAGCGAGGGACGCGGGTACTTCCTGTAAATTGCCACCATATGCTTTCATACATAATGCAGGCCTGTAGGTGTCTTGTTCCCTGCTTGCAGTTGAATGAGGGCACCTTTCATTACACACTGAGACCAAGACCATGCAGTGTTGTTGATTTTTCATTGTTGATTTTTTTTAAATGTTCTATTTTCTTTTGTGTTGTTCTGAACTTGGAATTAAAAAAAAAAAAAAAGCAAGACAAAACAATGAAAGTGAAGAAGCGCCGACATTAAACGTTGACTCCAATAAGTTGGCAAGTTGCGTCCCCTCTGATCTCCGCCGATGATCAGACGGCGGCAGCAGTTTACAGAGACAGGACGCGGAACAAGGGTTCCATGCAAAATACACAAAAAGAAGTAGTTTGATATAGACCCAAAGAGAAAAGATATCAAAAGACATTTTTCCACATGTCTTTTTTGCAAGTACAAAAAGCCCAAGTGGTGTCAGGAGAAAACAAAACAGAAGGCTTGTTTCTTCCAACAATTGCTTTAAGCTACAAAAATCCTCTCCGGTCCCAAGCCTCCCCTCAATGTCAGCCCTCCTCCCTCCTGCCCCCGTTCCTCCGTGCGCCCCCCTCTTGGCTCTCCGAGGCAGGACGGGGCCCTCCGTGCGCTCTGATAGGTTGCGGGCTGATGCTTAGCAACAACATTCCTGTGCCCCGAGTAGCGCTAAGCCCCTGGCTGAACCCTTTCATGTGGCTGTCAGGCCACATTTATTTCCTTTTAGCACTTTGTCTGCTTGTCCAGATGTATAAGGAGATAAAACGGGCCTGCTGTTTACACTGGTCTCCCTCTGTAGCGCGCCTGTAATTAGATTGTATTGCCGGCCGTCTTTAGGAGCGGGGTGAGGCCGGGCGAAGTGTCCGAACGTCGCACTTCCCGGGAAGGCCCGGGTGCTTCCTAACTTGGCCGGGCTTCGATTTCAAGCCGATGAGCTGCAAAAATGTTGTGTTCTGAAGGGTTTTCTAAAGATTCAACGGGCGTTTGTAGTCGTTGTTTGACTTTTAGTCATGATTAGTATTTCACAAAGTTTACAGGTCATCAAAGTCGGTGATATTTTTCACAAATAATTCACAATGACACATAATTCCCGAGTATTGCTAATATGTCAGTCAAACTAGCTACCTAGCATTCTACTTTCTAGTCAATGTTTGACTTTTACTAATGATTAGTTATATTTTTCACAAATAATTCACAATGACACATAATTCCCGAGTATCGCTAACATGTCAGTCAAACTAGCTACATAGCATTCTACTTTCTAGTCAATGTTTGACTTTTACTAATGATTATTTATATTTTTCACAAATAATTCACAATTCAAGATGGCAATTAACACAATGACACATAATTCCCGAGTATCGCTAACATGTCAGTCAAAATAGCTACGCAGCGTTCATTGTACACAGTTCACGTGTTGCGTCCGGTTAGCATTGTAGCACCTTTTCCTGTTCAACAGGAAGTAATAGTTTAAGAAGACTCCCATTTCCACAGTGGAGTTCATGACACAAAGCAAGGTCAGTGAACGCATCACTTTTACAGCCGTCTTATCCTGGACGTAAAACATGAGCTAATAATAAATAATAAACAATGAAGGCTAGCTTACACAGCTCGTAGACAACTATTAAGGAATTATGGGTAATCGTGTTCATTGTCATATTGAATTGAATTGTGAATAATATCAACTACTTTAATGACCTGTAAAATAGCCGTCGTTAGCATTTAGTATTGTAGTTTTAATAGTAATTATATGACGCATTTCTAATGTCATTTCTATGTTTGTAGCAGCAGGTAGATGTTTGCTACTTTTCAAAGTAGCGGATCAAGTGCGAGCACGGCTGGTCCAGGGTCAGCGTGAGTTCAGTCCGCTCGCCTCTTCCTTCAAACGAGCTCACTTCCAAGTGTCATCTTTTGGAGAAGTCCACGGTGGAGGTGTCGAATGTTCCCCGTGTGTGTGCTATTTGCCCCCCCCCCCCCCGCCTCTCACGGTGACACATTGGTGGTAATAATCACTACCGCCTCGGGGTTTATCAGCATTTATTCACGTAACACAGAAAAGGCGAAGACAAGACAAGCCCTGATGTGATGTATCATCCAGCGTGACCATCATCTTTCATGGTGACATCTAACAGAGCTTCCTATTGCACTCACTTCCTCCTTCCTCCTCCTCCTCCTCCTTTTTCCCCAGTGCGACTCCCCTCTGCCCGGCCTTTTATTAACAGAGAATCGTCGCCTGTAAATTTGCGGCGCATTATCATAAGCTGTGGTGATAACTCACGCCGCACAGAGACAATAATGATGCCAACACTCAGCATATGCCCCGGGCCTGGCAAATTAAAACAATGCTGAGCTTGATGAGCAGACTCATATGGATGGAAGAGAGAGGAGGAGGGGGGGGGGCTTGGAAGGAGTGTTATACTAAATACACAACACAGCAGCACCTCCCTCTGGTCAGTGTAGGAACAAGCAGAGGGAGAAGAAGATGAAGAAGAAGAGGGCACCTTGGGGATCAGTGAGGACACTTTTATTGTGTGTATGAATCAGTCCGCCATGGGAAGGCGTGACCTGTTTAGAAACCCGTTAGGTGGACTTGCACCCTCCACTGATGCAAACATTACGCCCCCGCTTGGAGTTTTTAGACTGCCGGGTATGGACGTCACACTTTTTATTTTTTTTCCAGACTAGATTTTCTAATTAGGTAACGAGGGTGAAAACCTGAAAAGGCACGCTAGTGTATATCTTTGATGTTTGACCCACGTCGGGATGCGAACCAGCGATACGTGTTTGGAGAAAACAGCAGCCACGGGTCGCAGTTTGGACACCCATGTACAAAAAATTGCAAAAAAAATTATTTGCATTGGTCAGCAGTGGGAGATCCCCATTTAGTCTTCGGTGTGTATTTGTACTTTAGTTTGAGATAGCAAAGCATTTACTAGAATTATTATTATTATTATTATTATTATTATTATTATTATTATTATTATTATATTATATTACTATTATTATTATTATTATTATTATCATTATTATTATCATTATTATTATCATTATTATTATCATTATTATTATTATCATTATCATCATCATCATCATCATCATCATCATTATTATTATTATTATTATTATCATTATTATTATTATTATCATCATTATTATTATTATTATCATCATTATTATTATTATTAACATAATCATTATCATATTATTATTATTAATATTATCATTATTATTATTATTATCTTGTTTTTAAAAGTCTCCAATGCAAGTTTAAACAACACATTTCCACAAAAGCCTCCAAATGGCGCAGTGTGTGATGCATCATATATTTTCTTTCCCATGCTTAATTATTTAAAATATATCTGGATGTATATTTGACACATTTGATGTTAGCGTATGTATTTATTTTGGAATTCATGTATTCGATTGGAGTTTTGCGGACGCTTTGGGTTGCCTCAATGTCACGGGAAGAACTTGAAAGTGAATCCTTCACTTGCGCTGTCTCATCACAAGCACGGCTGCCGACTGGGGTATCGACTGAAGTGTATTAAGTGCAGGCAGCTGGCAGGGAGGGGGGGGGGGGGGGGGGGATCAGTACAAGCGAACGCGGGCGGGGGCTGATTGATGTTGGGTGGGCGGGGCGGAATCATCGCTCCGGATAGGACGCATTGTGACAAGCAAAGCTGTTGAATGGGTTGGCTTGTTTGATCAGCGGGCGTGAGGTGAACGGGCGGTGTCGTCTGGGGGTTGGGTGGCCATTCTGAAAGCCGGGTCCCGCAGGAGCCGAACCAGGGTGGGCCGACGCTGGATTCCCTCCCTCCCACCGATCTGTGGGTGGCGCCGCTAATAACGTGGCAACCGGGAAGCGTAATTGTGGCCAAGCAGCAGGATTGGAGGCCGGGCTTGTGATCTCTGGAGCGGGGCAGGAAATGAGGCCTTGGGCAGGAAATGAGGCCTTGAGGATGGCGTGAAGGAGACCACAGGTTTGCGGGTCCTCCTGAGATAGAAGCGTCAGCTTTCACCGTATGCAGTCCGGTCTTACTTTTTCGGCATTCTGCACACAAGCGCTGACGCCTCT
This sequence comes from Doryrhamphus excisus, assembly GCF_030265055.1. NCBI lineage: Eukaryota > Metazoa > Chordata > Actinopteri > Syngnathiformes > Syngnathidae > Doryrhamphus > Doryrhamphus excisus. Next base: position 715,522 of record NC_080485.1, read on the forward strand.
TAGCAGGTTTGAGCCACTGCGGAGGCCGAGAGCCGCTGTCAAAACACGGCCGCCATTTCTTTCTTGTGGCAAAGTCTTTTTTGCATCGGCGTTGATGTAACGTGAGCCTGGTGCTGCCCCGACCTTTAATGCCTTTCAGAGATCCTATCTGAGAGTACATTATGTGATCTGTTTCAATTCACCGTGCTCTCTTTTGGCCGTGATAAATATGGTTCCATTTAGGAGAGCGTGCCATCGCATTTCTCAAGGTTATGCATGGCCATGTAACAGGAACAACAATAAAAGTGGAGGGGGGAAAAAATGCACCGCCAAACCATCGCTAATATGTATTTGTCAGTTGCTATGATTAAAGGCCCGGTGAATTCTTTCCTGCAGGAAAGGAAAGTATTTCTGCAAAGGCATCAGATATCGCTGTGTCATGATAAAGTACCTCCTCTGCTGGTTAAAAAGCTACGGGAAGGAAGGAGGATGTTTTGGACCTTGAAAGTGCACCCAAGAACAAAAACACAACAAACTCCTGACCTGGTTGGGGGTCAGGCTCGCAGATTTGGGATTGGGTTTTAGGCTGTTTTTGGCCTCGTCTGAGTCCCATCTTTTTTGCAGTTGTTGGCGTTACCAGAGAAAGGCAGCGTGGATTTGCTATGTGAACGCCATGCGTCCGGCAAGTGTTGCACACGTGCACAAAAACCCAGTCAAAATGGAAAAAAAACAGGTTTGACTGAATGCCTGAAAAGCTCAAGTCCTTACTTTAAAAATGCATATACTGTATGTTGAAAGTAAGTACTTGTATATACAGTGTGTTCTTTACTACCCAGCCTTTGGTCAAAAGTACCACCACAAGCCACAGACTATATTTTAACCTTCAAACATAATATTGTGCCGAACAGACAATATACTACTACGGTACTACTTGACCATGCTACTGTATACAGTATTCATCTTAATGATTAGCTGCCATGATAATAAAGCTGTCAAGGCCGTTTTTATGAAAATAGTCATCGCGTGTCTCCTCTCCTCTCTCGCAGACGTCCAAAGAAGCCGGCTTTGAGAACCAGCCTCTGCCCTACACGCCTCTACCCCGAGGATCCAGAGACGCTAAGAACCATAAAGGTAAGGGCAAGACCAAAGACCTTTAGACCGCACAACCTTTTCAAGGTAACCCGTTATATGTAACTCTCCATTTTTAATAGCAAGAAGATGAATATGCTTTTGCTCAATCGCTACGTCCGTGGATTATGTAAATACAAGTCGTGACCCCAACAGTAGTGGGAATCTATTGATTCCGTTGGACTAATTCTATTTTTATTCTTGATGATCGATGTGTTGATAGTGAGAATAATCCACATGAAATCTGGTGTGAACGTACGCGTGGGAGCGTCGAACACGAGTGGAAGCAACCTTGATCTGTTGGTATGAGACAATGATTCTGGCTCATATTGATCGGAGTTGTTACTTACCCCTTTATAATCAAAATATTAACAAAAAATACATGAAAAATGGAGAATGAATTGATTTTTTTTTTTGTTGAGGGCAAACAGACCATCTTATTGCATGCAATATTGTACGAAAACTGAGGCAAACTTTTGTTGGAAAACTGGTGCATACATAACCCGAGTTTTGACTGTATTTTATGAAGTTTATATGTATAAGTATGCAGTTTTCTATTGAAAAATGTATTTATTTATGCAGTTTGAGACTGATTGTCTAAGTCAGGGGTGCTCACACTTTTTCAGCATGCGAGCTACTTTTAAAATGACCGAGTCAAAATGATCTACCCACTACAAAAATGCAAAACATCTATTTATTTTCAAATGTATTGAGGATTATTTGTACGTACAATGTATGTTGATGTACCTTACATAACCAAATGAGCCAATATTGCAAAACACACATAATTAACTATTAACATTTTTTGTAATTACCTGAGTTTACTTTGATGACTTGCACTGAATTGAACCAGCCAGGGATGCATAGTCCGGACAGTAGCTGCTGATAGCCAGCCTCAAGCACACTTCCAAATGTTTATCAGTCATGGATAATATCCGTATCATAATATCCGTATAATATTCCATATCCGTATGGAAGTGATATGTTTTTTGCCTTTTTACTTGGTCCATTTTTTGCCTTTTTACTTGGTCCAGCTCCTTCACTCATTTTAGTGACCATAAACTTTAGCGAGGGCTTAAAATCTTGCAATTCGCCGACTAGCTTAGCACTTTGAATCGTTGTTTACGCATGAGCGGTGACCTAAAGGTCAAAATTCAGTTGTCATCTGACTGGTTGTCCTGTATGTCAATCAAGTAACGGGGATGGATGATAGGCTGACATCGTAAGTTCTGCTGCACTTAGAGACGTTGTTTGATTTGATTGGTCGCCCGAAGGGCAACATTCAGTTGTCATCTGAATGGCTGCCCTGTATATCAATCAAGTGACGGCATTGATGCTGGGATGATATTTTTTTAATATCACGCCGCGATCGACCAGCGATCGACCAGTACCACCTCCGCGATCGACCGGTAGATCGCGATCGACTTAATGAGCACCCCTGGTCTAAGTGGATTATCAAAAAGCAAATGCAAGCTAGCGAGCTAACTAGTTAGCCTCTCCAATTTGTTTATTGTGAAATGAAAGTCTAGTGAAACCAATTTATTTTGGTTTTCTTGCACCCATATGGATCGCCATATGGAGATATTGTATGGAATGGTCATCCACCCTGAGATTCGCAGCACCAAGGACAGCTCAGTGTCAACATCAGGGGTTCAGACCGAGTCCGACCTGGCTAAGAACGGTCCATTTAAAGGTGAAGAGATCTGACAGATGCAATATTTTCCCCTCCGTCTCAAACCTGAGTCGGGGTGACAGTCTCCATTTGTTTTTGGTTTTTTGACTCCACACCATCCAGGCCTCCTCTTTGCCCTTCAAGTCATCTTCACATCAGCGCCTCGGTGCTGTTGTTGCTTTTTGTTTGTTTTTTCCAAACTTAAACTGAAAGATTTATCTGATGGTAAACCCAAACAAGCGCTGGCTTTAATTTGGGGTATAAACAACTGGGATGGGGCCATCTGCTGACGATTCTGTCCTGGCGGTTTGTGCTGACAGACTTGAAGAACTCACTTCCTGTAAGCAGATCAACATGTTCCTTCGTGCGGGAGGGCGGCCGTATTGTCATGTCCGTCCCGTGTCGGGGCAGGTCAGAGGTCATTCCAGCAGCTCGTGGCTCCCGGAGGATGGCAGCACTGTGGCAGGACGCTGCAAAGCAAGGACAAAAGTCCAGATAAGCTCCCGTCTTGGCCGCTTGGACGAGGCAGAGGAAACAAGGCAGCTAGGAAAAGAGGAAACAAGGCGGCTAGGAAGTAAAAGGCAGATTAAAGGGAAGATATGTTTCATAGAGTAAGCTTGACAGAGAGCAAGAGGGAAAGATTAAGGGGACGGGGCTTAAAAATGAGATGGAAGTCGACGCAAGGCGAGGAGCTCGGTGGTGGTGGCGGCGGGGGGGTCCGGAGTGTCTGCTTGAAGGCGTGACGCAGAGTGGAGTGGACTGTGTGGTCTGGCAGAGGGGCCCGAGGATCCTCCACCACTGTCACCTTGACTCTAAGTCGCGGCGCCCTCTCGTTGTCAAGTCCACTCTAAATCTAACGGTCCACAAGTGAGTCCAGGCGTGTGTGTCTCCGTATGAGCCGGTCTTCAGGACACTACGTCTAGGGACTGTGGACTAATGGGGGTGTCACCGGATGAGGCCAAACAAGACTGGGTCTAGGACAACGAGAGGAGACAAGACTTTAAAAAAAGTGTATGCTAATATTTGAACTCTGCTCATTTAGTTTCTACAGTTACTCTTCTGGGCCGAGTAGTTAGCATCCAGGACTCACAGCTAGAAGACCCAAGTTCGATTCCACCCTCGGCTCTCTGTGTGGAGTTTGCATGTTCTCCGGGTACTCCGGTTTGGGTGGGAATGGTTGTTTGTCTATGTGTGCCCTGTGATTGGCTGGCCAGACCAGGGTGGCCTCTCCCCCAAAGACAGCTGGGATAGGCTCCAGCACCCCTACAACCCTCGTGAGGACAAGCGGTAGAAAATGGATGGATGTTACTCTTCTGTGTGTACGCGAGTGGCTCAAGTCAAAGAGACCCTATGACCGACAAAAGGGCTCACCCCGTTCATGCCGGTGTTCTATGGAGGAAAGGTGCTGAAAGTGAACCTCTTTCTGTCTATTTGGAGGCAAGAGAGGAAGAAAACCAACACTAATAATATATTGATTAACCACTTAGTTTCCATTTATTTCCCAGACCTAAACCCTACGGGGCAGTTTTTCTCTGAATGAGAAATCCTATCACGTTTTAATCTTGCCAAATTCTGCGACACCTATTGACTAACATCGGTCTTTCAACCCAAAGGTTGAACCCCAAACGCTGGACAATTGAAAAGACATCTCATCGATATCGATGAACTGGTGTTTTTGGCCATTTGTTGGCTATGCTAAGCCCTACGAGAAGTTTAAATTTTAATTCATGTTTCCATAATTCAACCAGTCTGAAAAGGAGTAGGAAGAATTATAGCATTATAAGAAAAAGGGATAAAAATGTGTAAGATTACGGGAAATGGAGTCGGTATATAACTTCTGCATAAATAAATACATTTGGGCCACCGATTGTGCGCCGTGAACCATGTCATGTAAATCTGTGCTAGCAAAACAATAAATCAGCTCTTTTATTGCCAGTCAGACTGTCATTTTTCTATGGATGACACGCAAGTTTGTTCCGCAGATCTAATTATACCTGAGCCAAAGTAAAACAGACCTCTCAGACTTGATTGATACAACCGTGCGCGCCCAGGATATTTTAATCAAATGCCTTTCATTTCCTGCGTGTATGTAAATAAACGCAGCGCTAGTAGTAGCAGGTATCAGATTACATTTGAGCAGGCCATTCCTCACCAGTGACAAGAGTAAATGAAAGGGATATCTTTGTACAAGCGGCGTAAACAGACAAGGAAGGATGCCTTCCAGTATGAGCCCGGGTCCCTTTAATCTTGTTGCGGGCCAGCTTCCAGCTCGGTTATATGGATGTATCTTAAATGGTGCACAACTGTTATTCAAATCCCGGGAGGAACGCTGCCTTCAAAGCTCGACAAGAAGGAGAAAAAAACAACAACTTCCTGACGACACCCACGGGGCGCATCACATTTGTTTGCCGCATTCATTTGGTGTTGTTTTGGGGGGGGGTGATGTGCAACTCCCACCCCAACACCCTGAAAAATGGAGCGGATCCAAACGGAAAGTAAAGTGTTTTATAGTTGCAGCGCAACAAATAAACAAACATCTGGAAGCGTTCAGTGCGGCCCATTAAAAGGGCCGTGGGCTTTGCCAAAAAGGGCTAAATGATGAGGAATGGGGCTGTCGAGAGGCTGGTGGAGGCCGGGGGAGAGGCCAGATGACGGAGCTGTGGGTGCTAAGCGCTGCCTTTTAAAGCTCAGCTGGGCTCACGCGGATCTCCACCTGCTGCTGCTGCTGCTATCGCCGCCTCCGCCAGACATCTGGATGGCGATACGTGACTAATGGATGACTACGCCGCCGCTGTCGACGCTCGTCTTGGTGAAGGGAAAGGTTGTTGGCTTGACGGATGACTTCATGTTTCTTTGCGCAACGCGCAACTGAATTTATTGGGAAAGTTGATTTATTGATCGGTGTGAATGATCTGTATGGCTTTGCATCATCGTTGGGAATTTTGTTTGGCGTTCCCTGCAACGTAAATCACTTTTATTCGAGTATTCTGCTTTATCTTAAGTCATCTCACACAGGCCTTAAGGAGTCAGTCGGGGGTTTGGCTGGACCCCAAAATCTGCGATTCTGCGACACTTGTGACAAGTACCATTTTCAAGGTAAACAAGGGCGGTAATGCACCGATAAAATAGAAAAACTTCAAAAAGAAGTAACAAGCTTGACGTTGACTTTCTTAGATTTTCCATCAAGATTTTATTAATGGAATTACAGGAATCGTTTTCAAAAATGGTTTATAGCTCACCATGATTAATCCCAATACCTGATGTGCGTCTTCTTCTTCTTTTCCCATCACCCCTTGCAGCGTCGTGGGGGCCACCCATTTCTTCCACCCTTGTCGGTCTTGTGCCATTTGCTGATATATGCATACGTATTTCAGCAAATGTTACACATATTTTCTCATCTAAATGAAGCATTTTCAAGCTTAAAATTGCTAAATAAAATAAAATACAAACAAATATGCACAATCTTAAGAATTTCTGGTTTACACTTTTTGGCCGAGTGGATTTTTGGCGTGCAGGCCACACAGCTAGGGGACCTGGGTTCAATTACCCTCTCGGGAATCGCATCTCTGTGTTTGCATGTTCTCCCCATGCATGCGTGTTAGCAACATGTTAGCAACATGTTAGCTTCATTAGCCACTCCAAATTGTCCATAGGTATGAATGTGAGTGTGAATGGTTGTTTGTCTATATGTGCCCTGTGATTGGCTGGCCACCAGTCCAGGGTGGACCCCGCCTCTCGCTCGAAGACAGTTGGGATAGGCTCCAGCATACTCCCACCCTAGTGAGGATAAGCGGCATAGAAAATGGATGGATTGACACTTTTTGGCTTTTATTGAAAACAAGCACTAAAATGAAATGTTGACAAAAGATTAAAGCCATGGCTCAACGTTAATCAGTTCCTCCAAGGGGTGAAGATGGCTTCACGGACAAACTCATAAATCCATCTCCAAATGTTCTCCATTGGATTTCAAAGAGGGGAAGATGCAGGGTGATCCAAAAGAGTCGGTCCTTTGTGAAGTGTTCAAAAAGAACAATTCCACAAAGACCAGGGCCTTCAGCCACGAGGGACGCCCCCCTGCATCATCTCCACATAGCCAAGTCAAACCCTGCTTTACCTGCGACAATCCCCCCCCCATATCTGATGAAATGTGATGGATGAGTAAACGGACGTGTGAAGATGAGATGGCTTGCATGAGCGTGACCTTGTCAGGCTGGCACGCATCCATTCAGGGACGTACATATCCTGCTGCATCTCGCAGCTCATCACCATGATGATGAAAGCAGGCTGTTTCCTTCATCTTTGGCACACGTTGTGAAGGCCGGCCTGCATGGAGATGGATGGCTGGAATGTTGGATGAGGTGGGACGAGAAGGGAGGGCAGAGGAAACCCGACCTGCACTTACACTGTCCAGAGGAGTGAGCGCTGCCTTTTTTGTTTGGCAGCTCTCCTTGTTGTTACTCACCCTGGAAGGCAGCAGCACATCCTCAGCGTGGATGGATTTAAATGCCAGGATAACCTCCTCGGCTTCCGTGACAGCTTTAACTGCTGAACTCTTGATGTGGCGGCTCTCGCACCAGCCGCCTTCCATCAAGTGTCATTAGCGCTCCATTACCGCCGTGGCGCTCTTCTTCTAGCACACTTCCTGAATAATTCTGTTTGTGCACAGTTTGAGGACACGTCAGGTTGGATTTTTTTTTACCTTGCTGTTTGATGTAGCTGAGAAAGTCTCCCGGGTAGCTTGGATATCCTGTAAAAAGCAAAATAACGACATCGTCACCTTTTAACTGCACTGGAACCTCCAAAGTTGAAGGAATCTGTTCCATGATGCTGTGGTTGTTTCCATTTATAATATTCATAACCTGACATCAAAGTAGGAAAATAACTTGACACAAAGTGAAATAAAACTAAAAGCAAAATTACTCAGTCTCTGAACACACCTATGAAACCATAGCTGTTCTCATTTAGACCATCTGGAACTCTCCCTTTGAAGGCAGCTGTTCAAATGGATAACCTTCAGATAACCTTGTCCCAGAAGAATACAGAGTTAATTAACGGTTAAATAAAAGTAAAATATGGTGAAATTATAAATAGGAGTTGTGAAACAAAACTAAAAGTAAAATTACTCACCATTTCTATACATGTCCACAATGGTTGTTCTTATTTATTTTGTTCATTTGGAACTTCTTAAAGAACAGTAAAACTTTAAAACTTACTAACTGTACACTAAAACTAAAAAAAAGCCACCTGTCGTCTGTATTTTTTTGTAATTTTTAAATATTCTGAACTTGTCATTGAAGGATAAAGACATTGTTGTAGTTTGTAAAATAAAATGAAAAAGTCAAATTCACGCTTTACAGACATCGGTCCACTGCCATGGAATCATAGAGAATTTAAGCAACTGTTAAATAAAACTAAAATCTGAAAGTAAACTCCCTCACCTGTTAAGAAATCTTGAATTGTTATCATTTCTAACCACTGTAATTCTTCACAGAATTATAACGTGGAGACGGATTGTCAAATAAAACTGAAATTAAACTTACCCTTTGAAGTCACCCGTTCACTAAGGTTGTCCTTGTCATAGAAGTATGTTCACAAAGCTAAAACCAAGTCAAATGGCTCACCCTTTGAAGTCACCTGACAGGTAAGAGAGAAGAGGGAAAGAGGCGACTTCCACCTGTCCTCTTGGCCATCGCTGGTGCTTCTGTGGTAGCATCACAGGAACCTGAAGAAAGCTAAAAAACAAGCTAAGTTCATCCTTTAGCTACTAACCGAGCTGAAGTCTCGCGAGATTTGCTGCCATCTTTCTTGAGCTTCTTGATAACCAGCCCCCCCATCGTACGCTTTCCCTTCTTCGTCCAGCGCCTATGAAATACGACCATTCCCAACGTTCAAGCCTTTTCACAGCAGCAAGCAAATGCGCCTCGTAAATCTTTATCGTCCGTGACCGTTGCAGACAAACCTTGGCTATTTACGACGTTGCGGAGCGGCGCAGACTCAGCAGCCGCTCAAGCACAACCAGATGTTTGTTTGAAGTAACGTGCTGGCCTCCGCTCCCAATGTGTCAGCGTGATGGACAAGGACATGGGCTCTCAGGAGCGCTTGGGAAAGGAGGGGAAAAGTGGAGCGTCGGACTTTGGTCTACTTCCCAGTTGCATGGGTCATTCTCAGAAGAGAAGCAGAACATAAATCAGCTCAAGAGGGAAGGTCTTATTTCGAGAACCGGCTTTGAAATTCCAGTATTTCCAAAGCGGCTGCGCTATTTTTCATTTTCCACGATGATTTGTTGTTGGGGAAAACTGAGACACGCTCGGTGGAGCTTCATGCTTTCCAATGGTGGGAGTCCATCATTGTAATTTACAATAGGGCCGTGCTGCCAGATGGTTTTGGGTATTTTTCGCTTCCAGCAGGATGGATGTTGGGTCCAGCAGGTTTTTGTGTGTGTGTGTGTGTGTGTGTGTCGTTAGCGGAAAACAAATGGCTCGGCTAGCAGGCGGAGTCTGTCTGTGCATGGTGACTCTCGACTCTTCATGCTGATGAATAGCTGCTAATATGTTAGCAGATGGTGGACAACTTGTCATGCTAAAAAGGTCCCACCACCACACGTCCTCCTGGTAATTATTGTATATTACCAGCGGTGTTTACCTTTTTGAAGTGTCTGGTGTTTCACATTGGACGATACGGCAGGAGAGCAGAGTAAGACTAATGCGTCTTATTGGTTCATGTGGTATGATGGATCATCAAGCTGAATGCGTACCTTCATGTCCTAATCTCTGCGAAAATCTTTCTCCGTGTATTTGCGCATTTTTGATCAACAAATTTGTGGCTATGAGTTATATAACGTGAGCATCATACAGACCGTATGTGGACGGTGTGGCTATTATAACAGGACTAATATACAATATGACCTATTATTAGTCAAACATATGCCTATATAAGCAAAGTGAACGTATCCTTGGCCCAAAGGAAGGCGGATTATAACCCTCAATCAAGCGGAGCGCTTACCCAAGTAGCACAGCAACATTTTTACAGAGTTTGGAAGTCAGTGCAAACATAAATTCACCGGATCATAAGGCACCTTGTTGACTTTTGGTGCACCTTATAGTGCAGAAAATACGGTATCTTATTTTGCCGTATTATTATTATTGAGTAATAGGAGTCTAACGGTGTGTTATTTCATGTCTAGAGGGCTCACATCATGTCAAAAACTATATTTAGGAGGTCGTAAACTGGTTTTCTTTGGTTTAACTGAAAATATTTCATTTATTCGCCAACAGCGGTAAACGAGGGATTACTGTTATGTATTCAGATATCCACATAGTTTGTGTGTTGAGGTTACATTGTGTGTTGATCGTTGTTATTATTGTGTCTACATGCGTTATTTTTGGTTGTATTTTGCATAAAAGTGGACTTCTTAAAAGCTGGCTGTGCCCTCATGGCGGCGTTCGTTCATCCAGTCGTCCGACTCAGACGGTTGACTTGTACTGATTGTTGCTACTCGCTAATTCGGTGTCATGTTTGTCAAGCGGTTTGGAAGGAGCGATGGTAATTAGCAGTTGTGGGTCCTGGCCGGCCGTACACACACGCGTGCACAAACACTCATTCCCAGGTGTCGTCAGCGCTCCAAAGGCACCGGCGTGGAAAGAGTCGGACTCATCTGTCAATTACGTTAAGCTCCATCGGGCCATTGTCTAAACTGTTTTCTCACTCTCCGGTGAATCCAGCGATTTATTGTCAGCCGCCTTGACATCAATATACAATTGAGGAGACACTAAGCTGTGATGTGTGAGCACAAACTGTTGTCAGACGAGCAGCGCGGCGCACATTATGCGCCGTTTAGATTATTCATTGCAGTAAGAGCGTTGTTTGGATTCACCGCTGCTAAAAAAGACGGACGTGACTGCCGGGATTCTCTGATTTAGCCTTCGATGGAACATCATTTTGTGGGTCAGCTGCTACTGGCTCATCATGTGGAGCTACAAGGTAGTCGCAAATATAAATAGGAGCCAGTCTTCCAGGACCCGGATCCCGAGACATACTGAAAAGAGCGAGGTCACGGAAAATGCTAGCGAGCCCTAAACAACCTTTTAGCCTGTCACTCTGATTCTGCTGATGAAGCTGCTTTAAACAGACGGAGCAGGTTTCTCTGTCACCGTAATGCGAGCCGACAAGTTCTTTCACCATCATCGTTTGATTGGTGGATGCTTTCTGGCGTGCTGTGTCACTGCAGTGCGAGACGAACGGATCAACTGAGTCATTTTTGGTCCAAAACACAAACCCGGCCCAGATTGTTGTGATATAAAGGGCCCCCACCCCCCCGCACCCCCACCGGAGGACAGTCATGCATCCCGACATGAAACCTTCCGTTTGGTGGCCATCAGACTACATCATGTTTGACAGGAAGGAGACATCCCGTGCGGTTGTTGAACGTATGGCCTCAGTATTGGACGTAGACGCCAAAAACTGATATTGTGTTTATTTTCTGGAGGAAAACAAAAGATGGAACTAATCGCCACCTTGTGTGTTGACTGGTGGGTTCTTGGCAGGGCTCTGGGTTTGATTTGAACATGTTTGCTACAGCCGTTCCTTGTTTATCACAGTTAATCGCTTCCAGACCCAACCACGATAAGTGAATTTCCACAAAGTAGGATTCAATAGTAATCAATGGAAATGTTTCATAATTCGGGCATAGAAAACACATTTTTGGCTCTCTATATACATAAGTACAATCTTTACCATTAGTAGAGCCCTGTAGACATTAAATAACACCCCTATAGTCGCCTTTACACTCCAATTATTCTTTGTTGACACCACATTGCTGAACTGTAATGTGCTGCAGGGACACAAGCTAACTCATTAGCTTCCAATTTATTTACTGCATTCTGAAGCCAAAACATACCACTTCCACATGGAGCGGGAGGAGAGGTTTTTGATAGAAAAGTAAAGTAAAAGTAAAGCCTGTAAAAATATATTACAAATAATAATAATAATAAATAATAATAGTAATAAAAGATTTATGAATGTATTCATCTCCAAGAAAAAGTTACAGCACGAGTTAGACTCTATGAAGAGGTGGGCATTGACACGAGGGGGGTAATAATAAAATTAATAATAATAAATGATTTTGCAAGAAAAAATATCACCACTAAAAAAAACAAATAAACTCAACAGATGACAGAAAACATTGAGCCATTAGCTTACATGACATTACCTTAACCCTGCCATACCTTAACACTATTTTTACGTCCCACATCACAGCATGAAAATAGTTCTCCTCCCATTCCGTGTGGAAGTGGTACATTTTTGGCTTTTAAGTTTAGAGGAAATAAATTTGAGGCTGACTAGTTAGCTTGCTAGCTTGAGACCCTGCAGCTTAGGAGTTAATATGTTGACATATTATCGTGTCCATGTTTTCTATGGTTGAATCCTATATTGTTATTGTTGTTAATGTGGAACTAATTAACCGCCATAAACGAGGTACGGCTGTAATAACGCAGGGGAATTAAAGAAAAACGGACCAGTACCACTCCGAGTTCTTCTGCTACAAGAAATGTTCTTGCGAGCGCCTGTAGCGCCTCAGCGGAAAGCTAAAACATGTGTCAGTTTGACACCATTAGTGAGTGTTAACACACAACCTTTTGGCAGCGCCGAGGAACCGCGCCTCACGATTCCAGGCGTTTTCCTCTTTTCGAACCGGAGAGTTAAGGATTCAGGCGGTTTGGGAGGAAAGACGGACGAGGAGGGCATGGCGGCGGACAAAGTGGGCCGTCCACGTCTCGCAGTGCTGGTTTTTATTTGCACACTGTGTCCCTCAGATGCGATGTCTCTGGGCGAGCCGACTGTTTGTTTGCCGCCCTGTGACCCGTTATGATTCTGGCTAAACTATATATGTTCTTTTGTGCCGAGCCTCCCAGCCTCTCGCTAAAGAAATATACGTTGTATTATCCCCCGCCGCGTTATTGCTTCATGTAGCAGGCACTAGACTGTAAAAGCAAAGCTTGGAAGGATGACATTAAGATAACCTTGGGACGGATGTGATAACAGCCGTGGCCGTCCATTTTTCAAGGCTGGCCCTTTAGCGGTGGGGACTGCAATACTTTTCATAACGCTAACTTCTAAGTTCATTTCACAACAAATAATAAAAAGTCAAAAGAATTAATTCCAGGCCATCCTGAAACCTTTATTAATGCTACATTTGACCATCCATCAATACTATTTACCATCATGTAATACAACTAAAATAAACTAAAAGTACTATTGTTGTTCCATTGGCCACCATGAATGGGTGGTTACTGTTGCTGGGAAGTTGCTGTACTATGAATGACAAATGGTGCTCGATAAATAAACTTGTCTTGCCTTGCCTTGAGTGTTGTTAGCATGATTAGCAGAGTGGAGAGTGTCAGTGACCGGCATGAGTTGTGGCTGACAGCAACCCCTGTGTGAATGTTCACTGTGCCATTGCAGTAGTATTCTACCACACTGGCCACTAGGTGTCAGGAATGTTACATCGGGCCAATAGCCACTATGCTAGCAGTGCTAACATTTCTGTCATGTCTTATTTTCTATTAGCATGTCAAATACAGTATATTAGCTAATATAAGGTATGTAAGTGCAGTGACAATAAGAACGTTATTTCATGTCCACAGGCATTCATTCAGAAGAATGACACTAGGGGTCAGTAATGTTACATTGATGAGGTGCTAAGTACCTTACAGAACAGGAACAAAGAACTTTCCCAATGCTAACATGTATGAGTACATATATTTTGTCTTGTTTATGTCTACTATGTCTTATATGCTCTTATTATGTGTAATTTACTGGGTAATAGGAGTGCAAAGGCGACTATAGGGTTGTTATTTCATGTTCAGAGAGCTCTGATAATGTTACAAGTAATTACCGACACCGAGTGGCCAATGTAGAATACAACATATCATATCACAACGCACAGCCATTTTTATGCTTTGAAGTGCTTAATTTATGAACGTTTGGTAAAATATTGATATTATTTGACAACAAGTTTTTTCAACCATGAAACGACCTGATTTATGTAGAAAAAAGAGTGAAAATTGGATGCACAGAGTGTGGAGGAATTAATGGGCTGTAATTACATCGTTTTGTGCTTCTATGGTTTTAGTCACACCAATTACAATGCTTGTGAAAACATCAAAAAATGTGTTGATAAAATGATATCAATGATTGCTATTTGATTCAGTGTTCTTGTTGACGGTTGAATTCCAAATCGGAGGCTTCTCTGGTTAGACTCATGCCAGTCAACCAGCTATTACGTGTTCTATGGTTATCATCACGTTCGTCCTTTAATTTTCCCAGTGAAAATTGGCTTGAATTCCAAATTGTAGGACTTGTGTTGTTTTTCTTTGGCCAAAGCGTCCGTGGCCAGCGTGCACGACGGTACGCCGGAGGCCATTAGCCGATGACAAGCGAGTCCTGACAAATCAGTGATCTTATCGCAGTGATGTGCAGTCGATAATATTTGGCTTCATTAATTCCCGTGCCCTGAGAAGACATCCCGGGACCGCTATTAGTCGTGAAATCTCATCCCCGTCTCGGCCATACCTCAGCTGGGACTCAACCAAGCAGTCAAGCAGATAATACGCTGTGAGCTCTGAAACATGTACCATTATAATTAGCTTTGTCAGGTCCGAGCCCCCTACAACCCTCATGCAGATAATATGATAATATGTCTTCATAACCAGCTGACCTTACATGCTCAATATTTCTCCCCTTATGAAGATTACATGTCAATAAAGTAATTGAGTCCCGGGGTGTGTGGCAAGTGAAGATTTAGGTTATTGGACTTTTCGGGGGCAGTGATGTACGAGCGTTATTATTCTGCCTGTCGGGGGATGTGCGAGGGGGGGGGGCGAGGATGGTCCGAAGAGTGTCATTGGGGGGGAGGAAGGGTAAAGAGAGCCAGATAAGGAGGAAGACGGAAATGGAGAGGAGAAGAGGCAAGATCATTCCTCACAAGGTGATCCGCAGTTAATCATGCTCTCACGCCTTCATCTGCCCCCCCCCCAACCCCCCCGCATGATGCCAGGAGTGGATATGCTTTATTACTTCATATTTGCAGCCGTCCCAGTGATTGGCTTTGCCAATTTAAAAAGTCGGAAAGTCCGCCGGGCAACCGCGGATGAGGTGTTAAGAACGCCGCCCAAGGATTCGATTCCCACAATCGGCAAGGCTCAGGTGCAAGGCAGTGAACTCAACTCCCGCACCACCCCCCATCACCCCCCCAACCCCAATGCAGCTGCTTCTCTGTGTCGTTAAGGAGCTTGCTGGAATGCAGATGTCATATTTTATACTATCGCTTGTTATTATTATTATTATTTTTCTTCTGGCATTCATTTGTCTTTTCAGTGATTGTACTGTTTTGTTATTGTTCTGTTTTTTCTCATTGAATCTTATATTTTCTAGATTTCTTTCTTCCAATGTAACACCTCACAATGTCTCCAAAAATGGCGGTAAATATCATTTTGTCCATCATAATTTGACTGTCAGTGCCAGAGTCAGAGGTAATGGCATGTGAAAATAAGCGCCAGCAAACAATGGTGGTTGTACACACTTTGAAGGGACACACACACCTACACACACACACACACACACACACGGGCGAGGTGGGACAGCAAATGTTAAAGGATATTTTAGCATGTCCTCTTGGATCAGGCCGGGAGATTGATATCTTCCAGTCAGATGAAGCCTTGACGTGACTGATCCTGCCCTTCCATCATTGTGACAAGTGGCTCTTGGCTAACGCTCACCCGTGTTGATGGGCACACGCCGGACGCCACGAGGGCCCCGGCCAACGTGGCCGCCCTCCTCTCTCGCTCTCCCTCGCCCTGCCAGCTCCCATTTCTGTTGCCCTTCTCCTCCGCCGTGTCGCATCCAATCACCGTCCGGCTGGCCGGGCGCTCGGTCGGACAGGCGGGGAGTGGGCGCCCCCAGTGAAGAAGTGCCTCACAGGCGTCAGGGTGGGCGCTGAAATGACTCTAATAACGGGGGCTCTTCCAAGGACCAGGATGTGGTGGACTAAGGAGTGCTTGATGTCTGCAGGGCTGCCACCCATACCCGGGGCACTGGGGTCGGCCATGTTAGCCTGCCAGGGTTCAAGGGTGGCCCAAACGGAACGAGACGGTTCGGTGCAGGAGTAACAACTTAAACATTAAAATTCCAAAATGTACCTTGGCCTTTGACCTTTTGTTGTTTATGTTTATGACGCAAGGTGGTCCTACTTGTTAATAACCGGTGGGAGAAATGATGGCATCGAAGTACGAACGTGTCAGAGTTTGATCCGCTTTGCCGCCAATACATCGGCCTCGTTTTCCAGTGAGGGTGGGACTCCGACGGGGTGCCCCTTTTCACCGATTCTGTTCATCGCTTTTATGGACAGATTTTCTCGGCGCAGCCGAGGTGTAGATGAGCCAAGGTGGGATGCCGCTTGGTGGCCACAGGATTTGGTCTCTGCTTTTTGCAAATGATGCGGTCCTGCTGGCTTCCACGGACCATGATCTTCAGCTCTCCCTGGATGGGTTCTCAGCCGAGTATGAAGCGGCTTAAATGAGAACCAGCATCTCCAAATCAAAGGGTGGCGTGCCATTTCCTTGGAGGAGTTGAAGTACCTTGGGGTCTTGTTTACGAGTAAGGATGGAAAGTGTGATGTACAGGCGGATCGCAGTGATGCGGACTCTGCACTGGTCCATGGTCCATGGTCTATGGTCATGAGCTTTGGGTAGTGACAAGATGATAGGTACAAGTGGATTAGTGGAAGAAGACAGATGGACGGGAGAAACAATATATAAGAAGTGTTATGTAAGAAACATCAGGTCGGTGCTTGTCCATCAGGTTTGACTTTGATGACTGCTTTGAGTCTGTCGGGTTAAAATAAAACCTTGTAAAAACTGTTTGTGTACACGTGGACTCGGCCTAAGCACAAAATCAATTCCTATTTTCACGCACGTGTTCAAAAGCCGCCGCACTAAATTTTTTGGTGTCCGCTTTTGACTTGATGGAAATGGTCGCTGACAGGTGGCGAGGTGCTATTTTGTGCGACGAGGCGTGAAGTCCACCGCGGCGTGCGCGGTTTAGTCAACGCGGCTCTTAGCGACCGACATTGCTCGCCGGCCAACAAAACACTGTCATTGTCACGTCATTTGTCTTTGCTGCAGACAATTTGCGATGCGCGGCACGCTCGCCGCCTCGCCGCCGTGGGCGTGTTCCGCCGAGATGCGTTTTCGCTGCCCTCCCGGTGATATTTTTCCCATCTTGCACCGAGGCCACTCGTGTCCTTGCGCGGCGGCGGCGGCGGACTAACAAGCTACCTCCCTTTCAAGACTTTTATGCGCTTGTAATTGACCTGACAATGGGTTCATTATGCAGTCCCTTTCATGCTGTTTTGCCTGATAATTATTATTTAATGTGTTCAGATGGAGAGCATCATTAATTCATCCCTTCCTCCAATGTCAAAGAGATGAACAGTGAAGTTATCACTCTCTGGTGATTAATATTACGCTCTTTTGTTATTGAATCCTGTCCCAGTGATTAAACCTTCATGGAGCAGCCCCTTATTAACGGCGACATTACGGAGCGCCGCCGAGGCTCTAATTGCTATTTTCACGTTTTCCGTGGTGGTCAGAGGTTTGAAACACTTATCTGTGGCTTTTCTTTTAATTAGAAATCCAGGGCCTAATGAAGAACACAATCGATCAGTGTCACACCCCCCACGCCCCCCCGCGTGGCCATTTCAGATGCACATGTTGACGGAGAAAATGAGCGCAGGTGATTAGTGGCGTCATTAGCGTCTTCAAGCGCCCTTAAGGGTAGACGATGTCTTTCACCTGCTCCCGCGGTAAATAATTGCCATTGTTGTGCTGACAGCAGAGTTTGGCCGTTTCTTTACCGTGAAACTTACTCGATGACAGCGTCTGCCTGGTAAAAGACGATCCCGGGAAACTCCATCCTCGCCCGTCTTCTTATCTCCGCACGCCAGAGCTACTGTAACCACTGTCTCCCTCGACTCTGTGTGGAATAAATGTCAGTAAAATTAATTTCACTATATATTTTTCTCATTAGAACCCCCTCCCACCTCCGCTCTTTCGCTCTCTCACACACACAGAAGTAATATCATACTTCAGTCAAAATTTATGTGCCCCGGAATTCAATTTCCTCCTCGTCCTCGTGGGCTGGAAGTACAACGGCTGATAGGCGTTTATCTGCTTGGAAATGTAATGCAGCCATCAGTGAGTCATGCCGCTGTTTGATTACGGCCATTTAGTCAGCTGACAATGTCGGGGCGTCACGTTACGTACATAAACCATCCAATCAAAGCGGCTTGGACCGCTTGTACGTCGTTAAGATACACCAAGGTCCAACCCCTGCATCGTAAATCCTGCGTTAGCAAAGATAAAAATGCTTCGTTTTTTTTTTTTATATTAAAATTATAATATATTCCATTTATCAATTGGTTAATTGGTCCCTGAGCCGACCATGAATTTCCAGTAGTAGCATTCCTTAGAAATGTTGACATAGAAACTCTGTTTACGACCTTCCAAATATGCTTTTTAACATTAATAGAGCTGTCTAGGCTTGAAATAGCACCCCTATAGTCACCTTTACACTCCTATTACCCAATATACGTACATAGTAGACGTAATCAGAGAAAATAAGACAGTGACCGATGGGTGAGCACGCAGGCTAGGAGACCCGAGTTCGATTCCACCCTCGGCCATCTTTTTGTGGAGTTTGCATGTTCTTCCCGTGCATGCGTGGGTTTTCCCCGGGTACTCCGGCTTCCTCTCCATTCCAAAAACATGCATACTAGGTTAATATCCATAGGTATGAATGTGGGGGGGGGAATGGCTGGGATAGGCTCCAGCACGCCTGCGACCCACGTGAGGATAAGCGGTAGAAAATGAATGAATGGTAGATCTGCCTCTTGTACCCCCACTGCATTGGTGTAACCTTACTAGTGGCCACTGTGGAATACTACGTATCACCACTGCATCTTTGAATGTGTCTTCTGAATGCCTTGTATTTGTACTTTTATTTATGTGTCAAATGTGCTTAAATAAGCACACATAAAAAAACATATTTAATGTGAAGCTTTTGTACAAATACAATTAAAGAAACGCCCCCTGTTCAGTCTCTTAGGGAGTCAGCCAGTGTATATAATAATTGTAATAATAATTGTAATATATGATAATAATAAACCGTATGTTCATTGTTGTGGTTGCAGTTTGCAGCGGTGTGAGATCACGCTGCATGGCGGTGTTCCTCCACAGTCGGCAAGCCCTCCACGCTAACGCCCACACACGGCAGCCCTCCCTCCCCACTCTGGGCTCCTCGGCTTCTGCTGGGTGAAAAATGGCCCACATTTCCCTGATAGCCTGTGTGGATGTGGAGAGTATAAATGGCTAATGAATTACAGATGAACATTGACGCAAATTAATCTCCCTGATGTCCCAGGGTTATATGGCAGCTATTTAAAAGTTTAATCAATACGCTGAAGTTGAGAACATGCAGTCGCTGCAGTTGTTGTGGCCGCAGTAAACAGTCGGGGAAGCGGAGCTGGCCCGAGAGCGTGCGGGGGTGGGGGGCATGCATCATGACGACAGCTATTTGTGTTTAATGGACTAAATATTTTTTATTGGAGGAGGGTAAATGTCACTTTATTTCACAAAGTTGCACTGGGGAGTTTGGTTTGAGTCCCCCGCCGGGGAGACAGATGTCACCTCAGCTGTTAAAATGATGAAGTGCTCTACAGTGGAGCATGCGCATCATTAAAGCAACATAACGGGCGCCTCTTGATGCTGCTTTACTCAACCCGGCGGCGGCGGCCATCTTTGCTCTCTCCGATTGCAAAGCATGGTGTACAGTACATTCCTCATAGCAGAAACATGACATGAATCTACTTGACACCTTTACTTTTGTCCTTTGTTTATATACATATAGTACTCTACACTGGCCACTAGGTGTCAGTAATGTTACATTGATGCGTCAATAGCCACCACAGGAAGTACATCAGTATATCTGATATGACTTTTTATTTTATTTTATTTTATTTTATTTTATTTTATTTTATTTTATTTTATTTTATTTCATTTCATTTCATTTCATTTCATTTCATTTCATTTCATTTCATTTCATTTCATTTTATTTTATTTTATTTTATTTTTTATTATGACGTTTACAATATTGGCTCAAATGAGTGGAAATGTGGAATGTACTTCATTTCTCCAATAATACTCCAATAATGTTCAGCACATTTATAAAGTCATAAACAGGTTTTCTATGCTCTAACTGCTAAAATATTTGACTTCGATTCATTCATCACTGTCGGGTCTCAAACCAATTAAGCAATAAACGAGGGATTACTGTATATGGGAAATAAATCCCGACTACAATAATTCAAAGCATTAATTTGCTGTAATCAATAATAAAAAGTAAAAAGGACACATACATAGGCACCGTGAGCACAATAAAAGGCCTCATTTATTTACCTTCATAAGCCACTCTCGCATCGATCCCCCCGCACCCCCACCCCATTTGAGCCCCGCCCACTTGTACACCACCCTTCTTCCACCCTCCTGGGAGATAATACCCAAAGCGTAATTGCCTTGTTAATTGGCTTTTTCCCTCACTCGGTCAAGTGCGTTTTTTTTTCCTCCTGATGGATGGCAGCCCTGATGGCACCGTTGGCTAAGTGGCCAAAATGCAAGGGTGGTCTTGTGGAGGAATAAGTAATATCAATTGGGGGGGAAAGAAGAGATTCCAGCAGAGACAGGCCCGAGAGAGGAATAAGTTATAGGACGTGAAAAGGAGACAGCGAGTGGATTCATGCCAAGAATAGATAACCTTGATGTTAAAAGCTACATCCGTCGGATGTGTCTGTCTGTGACATATTGATGGCCCTTGAAAAAGAGTCACGCTGATTGTATGCAGGGGAACAATCATTAAAGCCTCTCTGCCTCGCTCTCCTCGCTGACTTTCTCTTATCTCGCCATCGTTTTGTGGGCCTTTTAATGAACTGCTCGCTTTAAATGTCAAACAGCACACAGTCGTTCCACCGGTCTTCATGCAGGAGACCCGAGTATGAAAAACAACCGCCTAGATCGGGGGGGTGCAAAGAGCAGTGCGGATTTTACGAGAATAAAGTCGAAATAAAAAAGTCGGGAATAATATTTTTACGAGAATAAATTTAGCAAATTATGGGGATTAAAAGTAAAATGATGTCATTTTAGTACCGTAGAGTTGAAATATTCATTCATTCATTTTCTACCTCTTATTCTCACGAGGGGCGGGCGGGGGGCTATTCCAGCTGTCTTGGGCCGAGAGGCGGGGTCCACCCTGGACTGGTGGCCAGCCAATCCCAGGGCACATATAGACAAACAACCATTCACACTCACATTCATACCTATGGACAATTTGGAGTGGCTAATTAACCTAGCATGTTTTTGGAATGGGGGAAGAAACCGGAGTCCCCGGAGAAAACCCGAGGGTGGGATTGAACTTGGGTCACCTAGCTGTGAGTGTGAGGTCTGTGCGCTAACCACTCGACCACCATGCAGCCCAGAGTTTAAATACACAAAGACAAAAAATACATTAATATTATGAGAATATTATGAGATAATATTAGTAGAGTAATATTATGAGAAACAAACTAATAAAGTTGTCATTTTTGGAAAATGAGGTTAGGGAATGTTAGGGAAGTTGCATCCTTTCATTTTTCACGACTGGAAAACGTCTGGACACCCCGGAGTTATGAGAAGAATGAACGTACCCGTTACTCCATGGTACTCATAACATGGACAGAAAACCCGAAACCTTGTTGGAGCTCTTTTCGTAGCGGCCTGTCATGGCCGCCCCATCATGTGCATTCATTGGCTGCCTCTTTTTCTATTTTTATATCTTTATATCTTCAGATAGAGAATAGAGAGATGTGTGTTCATGTCTCACAAAACAATTGCAGATGATTTTTGAACTTTTTCTTTAAGGAGTACACGACGAGACAAAGCACACGCCGTATTGTACGCTAACCAGAACCTTTGGTGTATGCTAACCAAGGTTTTATTATAACGGGATTTACATTCTTTTTCTTTGTGAAAATGGACTTGGGTTTTTGTAGTTCTGGACCTTTTGGAAAGAATGAATGAGGGAAAGTGAGGTATTACTGTATTACTGCTATTACTGTATTACTGTCTCATATAGCGCTACTGTTATTGGGTCATATATTGCCCTGGCGGGGGTTGTC
Organism: Doryrhamphus excisus; assembly: GCF_030265055.1. Classification (NCBI taxonomy): domain Eukaryota; kingdom Metazoa; phylum Chordata; class Actinopteri; order Syngnathiformes; family Syngnathidae; genus Doryrhamphus; species Doryrhamphus excisus. The sequence continues at coordinate 737,562 of NC_080485.1, forward strand.
CTGCCCATGTAGCTTGCTTGAGCCCCCATTGAGAGGACGCTTGCTGCGTACAGGTTGATATTCTGTTTGATGAACGCACACTATTGTTGCCTTCGCCGAGAGAACAATACCAAGCTTTGGACTTGAGTGGCTTTTAATAAAGACAAGACGATGGCGACCCTCTCGAACAACCACCACAGGTGTAGCCTGACGCGCGGTGTGAAGGCCGGACCGTTCCTCGGCAGACATTAGCCCTCCTTTGTCGCTTTGTTATCATGTCACTTTAACGCCGCCCCCGCTGTGTCTTATGGTTTTGTGAAAGTGGACTGTTTGGCCTGGGATCCACCGAGGATGACTTTGGTACTTGGCATGGAAGACGAGTTCATCAAGTTGCGTCCCAGAGGTTGTTTACGTGCTCCTTTCTGTCTGCCGTCTACGTCCATCTTCTGTGGTAATAAGCAGGATGTCTCGCTGTGAAGGGAACTTGTTGGACGATGTTTTTATGCACCAAAAAGCCTTTTAATGAAAACAGAGCTGGGACGTAACAAGTAGAAAAGACCAACCATGGTCCCATTGCTGTTCCCTTACTTAGTCCTTCTCTTGCATCAGTGCTCATCAAAGTCCAAGAACCGGTTCCCTTCAGTCTTCGGATTAGTGGTGACCTCAGCAGAGCGGGAAGGCTCCAGGGGGCTTCAGCTTCTCTAGTGCCGTCATCTGGAAAGGTCCAAGTACATCCCCTCCAGGAAGTGTCTACTGGAGTCTGTGGTAGCTCAGTGGGTCATGTCTCTTCAAGGACCCCTCGGTCTTCCCTGGCTGAACTGTAGGACGTCGCAATACCACCTCAACAACAGTCCAGTCTTGAGAGTCAGTATCTGCATGTGAGCCGTTGGAAGACCTGGGTTGGTATCTCTGCTGGGGCATCTCAGTGTGGAGTTTGCATGTTTTCTACGGGTCTTCGGTCTTCCTCCCGCATTCCAAAAATGTGAATTTTGGAAGTGTGAATGTTTGATTGCCTCTTTGTTCCCTACCATTGGCTGGCATCCATAGTGGACCCCGTCTCTCCCCCAGAGCCAGCTGGACCACAATACCCCCGCGACCCAAGTGTGGACAAGCTGCATAGAAAGTGAAAACTGAGGAAGTACTGGAAGCAAAACATCAATGCATTGTAGTGCTAATATTTGCTAATAAAAAGCTCAACCAAGATGTATTCATCCAAACAATAAATGATTCCTATTTCTCTGACTTCCTGTGAGGAAACAGCTTCCACACTTCCATACAGGAAGGGATTGAGTTCTAGGAGTTTCCAGTGCATGTAAAAGGTCTCCCCCGTGATCATAAGGCAGCCGTAGTCCTGCAGTGTCAAGTCCCGTCTCCAGCCACGGCATCCGTCCTCGGGCAAATTGTGGCAGCTGCAGTTGGGAACCTCCTCACGAGTCTGACGAGCGACGTGGTACGATACCCCGCTCACGCACCCAGGGAAGCGAGCAGGAGGCGCCGAGCCGGTCCTGGATTTTATCGGAGGTGACAGCTTCTCACACTTGAGTGTTTGGATCACCTCAAGTAGCTATGCGGGCTACGAGGGGAGTCGGGGGGAGGCGGGTGAGCACCGCGCCACTACAAAGTACAGATTTAGATTGACTGAGCTTGTCCTCGGGCCCGTGGGCCGCCGCCGCTGCCGCATGGCGCTGCAGCCTGACAAGAACACCCACTGATGCCGCGAGGGACTGGTGCGTGCACATCTGTCTGCACACTTCATATATATAGATATATGTGAAGTGTGCGAGGTGTCAGCTTGGTTTAGAGTCGAGGGTGGCATCAGAATATGCTTGGCACTAATATGGCACCAGTATCTCTGTCCCCCGTCTCTGCTTCCTGTCACTTAGTCGCCATCCTCTTCCCGCCCTTGACAGCGTCTCTTTGGATTACGTGATTGTACTCGGAGCGGCCCCCGCCCCCGCAACCCCCCAAGCGACGCCACCTCCCCAGCCGGGCCCTCCTTCCCCTCTTCCCCCCCCGTAATGCACTTGATGTCGATTTTAAAAAGCTTGGCGAAAGGCGTATCTGTTCTCCTGTCAGAGGATCAGTGACAGCGCTAATGCCGCTTGTCCTTGCCTCGTTTGGAGAGAGGTGACCCCCCCCCCCCCACACACACACACACACACGCACCCACCCACCGCCACCGTCGTCCACCTACTTCATCAAGCAGTGGCATCTGGCTGAAGACTCAATGGCCCTCAAGGAAACCGCCGCCACTTCCTGTCAGAACCACTAGAAAGCTCTACAGGATGTCTTTGTTGTGTTTTGGTACAATGCGGAATAGCGTGCCCCCACCCCCTGAATACCCAGTGGGGGCATATAACATATAATCAACCTTCCCAAATTACCGGAATATTTAAATCAAGTGAAGAGATGGCACACTTGACTGACAACCTATTTAGCTAGCACATAGCTAGCACGTAGCTGTTATTATGAGCAACGAGGAGTTGCGTTCAAATACACCACATCGTTTAAGTTGAATTCACATGTTTTCAGTTTATATTCTGGGATTTCTGAGCATACTTATACACAGCAAATTGTACTTCCACTGAAAGAGTCACAAAGTGATTATCCACTTCTTGTTTTTCTTTGTATTTCTCTTTATTCAGAAAAATTATACACAATAAAGACGTTGTTGGCATGTTAGCATGTCCATGAATGCATCCTGCGGTCTGTCTAGTGACAATGGATCAGAGACGTGTTTGGAGTTGGAGATACCTACGTAGTATACGCTCTTGGAAGTGCATGGCTATGGTAAAAGACCATCAGACTTCACCATGCCACCATCGGTTGTCAGAACAATTACATCATATACAACTGAATAACCACATATACTTCCATTTTGTTCCTGAATAATGCTGTGAAAACAATATTGCCTACAAAACCGGAAGATGCACTAAGGTTGTTTTTCCAACTCATGGAGCGCTCAACTCCATGATGCAATTACATGATAAGAACTTTTGCCATGATGCGTACACATTAATTATGCCAAATTGGGATGGGGGTTAGGGGTTAGGGGTTAGGGTAGGCTTGCTAGGGCTAGTCTTAGAGGGTTAGAGTCAGTAAATCAGGGTTGTTGGTTGGACCTAGGGTTGGGGTTAGGAGAGTTAGGGCTATGGTTGGGGGGTTAGGGTTAAAGGGGTTGGGCTTAAGGGGTTGTGGTTGGTGTTAGTTAGGGTTACGGGTCAGGGTTGGGCTAGGCGTTGGGTTAGGCGTTAGGATTATGGGTTAGAGTTGAGTTAGGGTTGGGGTTGGGTTAACCCAAAGACTGCATGCTCAGATCCACCCGTGATGATTGTGGATTATGACCAAAATTCAATCCTTTGTTTGTTTTTGTTCCTGTTATACTGATCGTATTCCCAATTTGTATCTGCAATAACTTTCCCACCATCCCACCATGTCTGCGTCCTAGAAGCAGAGTCCATGATGGATGACGGGATTCAGTGAGCATGTGACCTCTTGACTCTTATTTTTCGCCAGCAAGCAAAAACCTCCTTTTCATCTACTTGAAGTATTCCAAATGAAGTCATTTCATGTATTTACTTTTGTCACATCTAAAGTCCTTTTCCAAGGGTACAGTAAAGAGGAGTTGCAGCATTTTTTGCAAGGAGCAAGTGACATAAAAGACGAGTGCATCTTGTTCATATGATGTCATGTGTTTTATAAGACCGTTAAATGCATTAACCCGTGCTCTCTTGACCTGGTGCAGCATCGTCCTTGTGGGGGCGGTCCGATGTCCTTCCCAGTCGGACATTTTATAAATGATATCTTACAGTTTTGTGGGTACGCAGGGTTAGGGGTTCGGATCAGGGTTAGCTTCTTTTCTTTGACTGCGTCATCGCCGTAACAAACACGAATCCTCCATCTTCACAAACTGTACAATGTTGTGTTTCCAGGCGTCTTCGCCAAGTGCCGCTACGTCTACTACGGCAAACATTCCGAAGGCAACAGATTCATCCAGAACGACCAGCTCTGATGTCGCAGGAAGGAGAGGGACGGAAAGCCGCATGACATTATTATTTATTGACACTTGCCGGCGATGTTGCAGTCCAATCAGTATATTTGCTGTTGACTCTGTCTTCTGCAAGACACTCCCTGAGCATCACACACACACACAAACACACACACACACACAAACACACACACACACAGAGTGACAAACAACCTATTGCGTGTCTCTGACAGCCATGATGGATCACCCATCCACTGCTGCCACTAATCAAGGGTGAAAGGGTGACGGTCACACACCTGAGACCTGACATGGACACATCCTACACACACACACACAAACACACAAACACACAAACACACACACACTATATAAAAGACTGCCATTGGAGCTCAGTCGCTCCGTCTTATTTTCAAGAGTAGAGGAAAGAAACTGTCACCTTTTTTGACTGAACACAAATTGTCAACCAAAAAATGATCAAATCTTTGTCCAAATGCTGCATCCGTGTTTAATACTTTTTTCATTTTGTATTTTGATACATTTGAAGATAATTGTGATGCAAGCAATTTTTAAATCAATCTTCCTGTTGTCTGTTTTCTGTGCGGTGGTTGAGGTGAACTGATGGTTGAGTTGAACTGATGGTTGAGTTGAAACTGAGCAATAAAGCATTCAAGTCCAAGCATTCCTTCAAGTGTTGACCTTATTGTATGACAATTATTGGACGTGCAACCATGAAGGTGACATTAAAACGAGATGAGGTTTAAAACCGTCAGGCATCCTGCCAATGTTGCCATACGTTGGCTCATTACTGACATGACCAAGCGCTTCAATGTAAACACTCGTTATGAAGAGTGGTCGTCTAAAGTCTTCAGTGCCCACGCTGCTTCTTGATCACATGACCATCGAGCGCATGTTGTTTGTCAGGCATGTCAGTAATAGATAGGATTGACGTAAAATGATATTTGTGAACGTTTTGGGTGGGAGTGAATGGACAAACACAATATGGTGGTCTCTCTCTATGCACATTATTGAATGTTGCAATGTCTCTTGTTTTCCTCTCTCAGAGTGACTAATTATGTGTGTGTGAATGGACAAACAGTTGCACGATGCAACATACGTGATGCGATTTTCTCCTTTTGTCTGACATCATGGTAAGCAATTGTAAGCAAAATTTCCTGTATTTCCCCCATAAAATGGCTATTTTTTATGACTATTTTTTTATTGTTGACACTTGGGAGCACATCTTCGCTACGCCAAGAGATCGGCTATCCCCGCAAAGACACGGAGAGGCTGCATAGCGGGAGTGAACAGCAAGAAGACGGTATAAAGGTTGCTGGATAAAGACGACATCAACCGTGTTTATCGCCTGTCGTCATGGGAACGTGAGTGCAGCATGATTGCGCTGGAGATTGAACGTTAGATTTCATATTTTATATATTTATTTGGAAAAAAAGAATATACTACTTTATTTCAACTTTGCACACACATTTGATGTTGACTTTTGTCTAAATTCTACGTATTTATGGAAAAATATGGGGATATATATGATATATGGATATTCTACATAAATACTATATGGGAATATGAGTTTTGGGGTCACATGACTATAAGTCTCCCTGTCCAATATCATGGAAGACAATCTTTCACCATCCTTTCAGTTTGGGTTGCTGCTTTATTTCCATCTCCCATTACATTTAGTGTGTGAATGGATAAAGTGTTGTGCGACGTGACAAACAAAGATGATGTGGTCCTTCAGTCTACCTGTCTGATGTTACAAAAGGACACCTTGTTCATTCTCATAATGTTTTTTTTTCCCCTCTCACTCTAACTGGCACTTTTCCTTGTGTGTGAATCCACAGACGGTTGTGTGATGTGACAAACACAACGTGGCGGAACCAAGCTCAGCATCCCTCCCTAACGTCTCTGAAAGGCATCTCATGGGATCCTTGCAGCCTGACATTACATGTTTGTTGTGCGATGGGACAAACACGATGTGGTCACGCAGGTCCGAGTCATTCTGACCGCCATGTTTCTTATCTCCGTAAAGGTTTGGGGCCCCCAAATGTTTGTCTGGCCCCGAGCGCTGGCAGACCGCGGTACGCCACTACGAGACGGTAGATGGAAATGTCAGAGATCACGACTCGGTGTCTCTTCAGCTTGTAATCCACTGCAGCCGGGTGGTGTTTGCCAGAGCCTCGGCGCTGACTTCCACCAGGTGTGTGTGCGTGTGTGTGTGTGTGTATGTGTGCGTGTGTGTGTGTGTTCATATTCCAGCTGACATGTCGTTCAGCAGCGTGGTCACTAGTGGCGGCGTTTCAAAATGACAAGGTTTATTTGTCTGTGTTTTGATATACGCAGAGGAAACTGGGCCTGACAGCCTGAGGAGGCAGGAAGAAGAGAGCCACAGCACACAAACACACACAAACACACAAACACACACAAACACACACCATACAAATGTCATCCTTCCCCTGGCTGCAGTGCACGCCCAGCCATCCTGCTGAAAAGAGCAGACATTTAAAAGTTTGTGACATGTGTCACAGGCGCTGCCATTGAGCCAGTGCGAGTGACGGAGCTGGAATTGACAGGCGCTGAGCCACCGGAGCTGGCTGGGGGACGCGCCGAGTTTGGTGGGTGTCACTTCCCATCCTCGTCAAACGCCACGTTCACGAGCTGCCACGTCGGATGGAGCGCAAAACGCATCTCGCACGGGATGGACGGCAATGTGACATATGCTTGACGTGAAGTTTGACGCTTCCAGGTTGGTGACGGAAAGGCGGACGGCAGGAGATTAATTGGAGTATAAGAGATGCAGATTTACCTGCAGGCCAGGACCTCCTTGACCCCGAGCGCCGTCGTGCTGCTGGGAAAAGCTCCTGCCGGAGCAAATGGCGTACCGTGTCATCGGAACAGATCACTGACATTCTGCATCAGATGCCCTGCGGACTTCGGGGTTGCGAGCCTCTCCGTGTACACTACGTGTGTGTGGTGTCTGCTAAGAGACGAGATGGAACCTTCGCTAAGTAGTTATGGTTTCTGCCTTTCACGATCCAAAGCACGCCGCATCATGTGTCAAAACATGACTTCAAATGGAGCGTGGTCTCTCTGGATATGACAGACAAAACTAGATGACTTGTTGACTTTTTCAATCTGTAGCTTATCATTTTGCATGGAATGCCACCCATCCATCCATGCTTTCATCCATTCATCCATCCATCCATCCATCCATACATGCATCCATCCACGCATCCATCCATCCATCCATGCTTTCACCCATTCATCCATACATCCATCCATCCACACATCCATCCATCCGTCCACGCATCATCCATCCATACATGCATCCACCCACCCATCCATCCATCCATCCATGCATCCATCCACCCATCCATCCATCCATCCGTCTTCTATCCGAGGTTTTTGTTTTGTTTTATTGTATTCATTCATTTTAGACTTTGGAATTTTTATGCTTTATTTACCGTGTTTTTGTTTGACATTTCTCAATTGTTTTTTCCCGAATTATATCTATTGTGTGATTTATTTTTATACTATGGGATGCAAAAAAAGGAAAAACACATATGTAAAATAGATATATCCTGTTTTTAATATACATTAGTATTTTTGTTATTTTTAAATTTGCTTACAGGTATTTATCTTTTGACAATGTAGCATTATAATTCCATTAGATTTTAATATGGTTTTACAAATTACTTCAAATACCTAGAAATGTATTCTAATATAATTAATATTAATATGTCCTTTTGGACATGTGGAACTGTGAACTGATTATGTGATGTACTTAATTGTAACGTGATGCATGTTCAAATGAAATATTACCATAATATATACTAAGATTATATCTTTGTTTCTTTAAATGTGCTTGAAATCATTTTTGAACAATGTAACATTTTAATTTCCTTATAGATTTGTGTGTGTGTTTTGTTTTGTAGTATATCAATTGTGTTTAGTTATTTATTTCATTTTTACAAAGTGGATGCAATATCAGGAAAATAAGTGTGAAAAGAATACAGCACCTGAACGCGACTCCGCTTGTTCGTGATTGGATGCAGCGAATGAAGAGCCACGTTTATTGTCAATGTGCAGGCTGGAAGTTAGCAGCCAAGTTCAAATGCAAACGTGGGAACATGAATGCTATCATTTGGGTGACTTATCAGTTTATCAGCATGTTTACTGGTGTTCATCAAAAGATGCAACCTTGGTCCGTGTAATGACTACGCACCAATACAAGTGATCAGTGTGGACCTTCAGTGTAATCAATGATTTGTTTTTTAACGGCTGCATTTCCAAATACCTTCCTTCCTGTCACTGTCAGTGTTCCAACACCAGGATGCAGGGTTCACCTCCCCAAAAGGCACGCTGCTGTGTCAAAACGGCTGAAGGCCAATCATCCTGTCAGTGCCGCTGAAGCCTGCCGACGTGACGACTGATCGACAGCAGCTAATGCAAACGTCCAAGGAGCCGCGTGAAGACAAAGAACTTTATGAGTGACAAGTGGCCGCTGATAGCCATGCGTGTAGATGCGTATGCAATTTGGCATCATACACTGTCCATGCAGAGTGCTGGGCTTACATGAGGAACATTTGTCATTGTGTGTGTGTGTGTGTGTGTGTGTGTGTGCGCTGTTGTAATTAGCTTGTCAGGGGGCTCTCGGCTGTGCAGGAAAGATGGACACGGTGACACCAGAGCTGACAGCCAGTCGATAATGTGGCAATTAATGTCATAAATAATTCCGCTGCCAATGACATAAGAATGAACTCTTTCACTGATCCCCGAAGGAGACCAACCCCCCCTCCCCTCAAACAATTCAATGATAGAAGTAGAACATCATTGCACCCTCATACGATGCTGTGGAAGATATGCTTTTGTGACCTTTACCTTCTAGAGGTTGTGACACCCCCTCCACTCAAAATGCCATTTGCACGAAAAAAAGAGGAAGTTTATTGGTGAAACGCAAAGACAATTACACGAGAGACATCGATCCCCGATGATATTCCAAAAAGGTTGCAAAAGCTTAAGCATGGGTGGGAATATTGATTGTGACAGCGCCCCACTCGCTGTGAAAAAATGCAAAAAAAGGATGTGGATGATCATCAATCAATGGCGGGATGTTTTCTTTATTGCTTTAAACTCAGCAAAGTTGCGTGTGACTGCTGAAAAAATGGAAAGCTAACATGTTTTTAGCTTTTTTGCATTTATAAACTTACAAACTTCAGAATTACCAGGAATAGTTTGCAAGGAAATTTCCCCTGCCTCAAAAAATCAACCAAAATGACATGTCTTCTTTTTCTAAATACTTTTTTACATCACACATATAACTTTGGTTCCAAATAACCTCTCACCCTGTCAACATACAGACATACATATACACATGAAAATATTCAAGCACACATACATACAAGCATACATACACACACACACACACACACACACACACACACACACACACACACACACACATATATATATATATATATATATATATATATATATATATATATATATATATATATATATATATATATATATATATATTATATATATATATATATAGATAGATAGATAGATAGATAGATAGATAGATAGATAGATAGATAGATAGATAGATAGATAGATAGATAGATAGATAGATATAGATGTAGATATATAGATATATATATATACATACATAAATACATACATACATACATACACACATACACTCACATACATACATGCATGAATACATACACACATACACACACATACATACATACATACATACATACATACATACATACATACATACATACATACATACATACATACATACATACATACATACATACATACATACATACATACATACATACATACATACATACATACATACATATATAGATATATATATACATACATAAATACATACATACATACATACATACATGAATACATAAATACATACACACATACACACA